>NC_135783.1:193408946-193498946 GCF_051106095.1 Pogona vitticeps
CATTTTTGGTGCCTACAAGGGGGGGGGGTCCCAGGCATGCTGGTGAGTCACCAAAACATGACAAAATTGCCTCAGTGTCCCCAAGTGGACAGGAGGGATCTTTCTGGACTGAAAAAAACAAAAGTTCAAAAAACAGAGTGACACTTTTTTTTGTGGTAGGGATATAAAAATGTTCCCAGAGGATCCATACGCAGTCAAATTCAACTCTTTCTACTTTGTATGAAGTCTGAATCCAGACTAAGAATTAAAAAGAAAACTCTGCAGAACATTCTATTTCCGCAACATTTTTTCCCTGGCTGCGCCCTATGAGATCACTGTTGTGCAGGAGAGAGAGAGAGAGAGAGAGAGAGAGAGAGAGAGAGAGAGAGAGAGAGAGAGAGAGAGAACAAGATACATCTCCTCAAATCATGCTTAAAATATGAATAATAAATAATAATTAATAAAGAAGAATAGTTTCAGAACTGCAATTACAACAACATGACATTATCCACGTACTTGACCTGCAGGGAGCATATTCAACTATTTTAGACCCATCATGAAGATAACAAGTTCCCACAGGCTCCCTCTCTGCTTTCTGTTCAGTTCTCCAGTGATACAGTGGAGCGCATGCCTGTGGAGGAAGCAAAACTGCAATATTTAGAAAGCTCTTCTAGAAAGCTAATTGTTTCATCCAGCCCTGGAAAATGTGGCGGAAAACAAAATTAACAAAACAAAATACTTTGGTTGAAAGTTACTGTATATACGGATCACACAACTCTATCCATTCTAGAGGAAAGGGGCTCAGCTCCTACTGCAAAAAATGTATTCCTCTTGGCAAAATCTCTCCCAAATTATGTACTTTATAAACTAATTGGGTAGGAGGTGAAAATGGATGGGTAATTTCAAGTCCTATTGTCAGCTGAAGTTCGCTGATGCCAGCAAACCGAATTTGCGAGCACCACCCATCATTCATCAAGGCCATGTCAGCATCTGCCACAACCTGCAGCTCACTTGAGTGCCCAAATGCTGCCAGCAAACTGGAAACAGCTGTGTATGCCCTATGAAGCAGAGCTTGAAAAACTAACTTCCCCAAACTCGGCAGGGCACAGATGCGCAAAGGCAGCTATGGAATTCTGGAAGCTGTCCTTGCATTTGGGAAGCTGTACCAGCAGGCAGTTTGTCCAACCTTTTGGGTTTCTAAGTGCCTTCAGCTTGATCCCAACTTATGGTGACACTTTCTAGGTTTTTTTTTTTTTAAAGATATAGGGCATTCATGAGTGATCTACCGTTCCCTGCTTCTTGGGGGCTTTCTGGGACTGTGCAGTTATGCAGATTGGCTCTTCCCCCTATCTCGATGTGGGGGCGCTCACTACCTTGGTGCATGCGCTCGTAATCTCGAGATTAGACCACTGTAACACGCTCTACGTGGGGCTGCCTTTGAAGTTGACGCAGAAACTCCAAGTGGTGCAGAATGCGGCGGCCAGACTCCTTAGCGGAGCGAGAAAATTCCACCATATTTCTCCTATTTTGGCCGCACTGCATTGGCTGCCCATTCGGTTCTGCGTCGACTTTAAAGTTTTGATGCTTACGTATAAAGCCCTAAACGGTTTAGGGCCTCCATACTTGGCAGAACGCCTACTCCCACCTAGCTCTACCCATGTCACTCATGTGAGTCAGGAGGTGAGGCTGAGGGAGGCCTGGAAGGAAAAAACAAGGAACCGGGCCTTCTCGGCGGTGGCTCCTCGCCTCTGGAACAACTTACCTCCTGACATTCGTGCAGCTCCCTCACTGGGTATTTTTAAGAAACAACTGAAAACATGGATGTTTAGGCAGGCCTTCCTCCCCAGTTAATTCCTGACCTTTTCTCTCCTCTCTCTATTTGATTTATTTTGTACGCTTCCCATCTTTCAGAATTATTTAATTGTGTAATTTTTAAAATATTTGTTATGTTTTTATGTTGTAAGCCACCTAGAGTGGTCGAAATGACCAGATAGGTGGGGTATAAATAGAATAAATAAATAAAATAAAATAAATAAGGCAGAGTGAGGAATCAAACTCTCACCTCCAGACTCCACAGCCAGGTGTTCCAGCTCCTGGAGCTAAGCACTCAGTGAGCTAACCTGCCAGCCCTTATTTCAGATGAAACGATTGCCCAAAATGTCCCTTTCCCCAGGGCAGCTGTAGGGGCTTGCAGAGGGTTAAAAGAAGTTGCTGTACAACATGTTCGCCCCCTGCCATTGTGCACCATTCATGATTGTGGGCGGCCTTTAGTTCTCCTTGACTCTTGCATGTGGTGCAGCAGCAGCAGCAGCTGGAACTGCACCACAGCCCTAAAGCTATGGACAAATAACAACCTCTATCTTGCTCATCTTCACACCAGCTTTGTGGGTGGGCTCAGTCCTACTGATCCGGGATGACAGAGAGCATGCTATAAAAGCTACCCATTTGGGGCAATGGAGGTAAAAATAAGACTCCAAGGCAAACCCCTGGAGCCAATCTTTTGTTTCTCTCGGCTTTCACGAGTTTCAAAGGAGGAGACAGAAGATGGTGATCCAGAGCCCTGTCATGGGCGACCTACCACCACGCAATGACCCAAATCCTATCTCCCCATCTCACACCTCTCTTTTGCCTCTCAAGGGTAAAACAGAGGTGGGGCAGACCTCTGAGGCCTGCCTTTGGTCCCGAGGAGTCCAATGGCTGTTCTCTGCTCTCTATCCTCCAGATCGGAATTCTCTTGCTCGGCAGGCGTGTTCTGCTCTTTCCCAGAGATCACACCATGTATGGGCAACAGCACCCCAGACTGATCCCAATCCATGTGCAAGATGGATCTCTTTAGACCAGTGGCAGGGCTACTATGTTTGGGGGCCAGGCTGCAGCAATTCCCCGACAGATGGAGCACTTGCTTTAAGGAAGAGCATTCCCTGCAAAGTGACTCTCTCGGGTGTAATTACTACACAGGATCCTTTTGATCACACATCTGGGCAAAACTAAGGACCTGTGATGGCAGGTATACGTTATGGGTATGGGAAAAGGAACATGAGTCTAGAAGCCTGCATCCACAACTACTCACAAAAGATTTTACATCACTCTCCTTAGCAATCAACGTACCAATCAAATTTAAATCCACAAAATGTTGCAGTGCAGAATTCTGTCATTCAGGATTCCAGAGATTCAATTCTATCCCTCGTTTCAGTTTTAAGCCCCAGAAGTCATCAGCATTCTCCATCCATAAAAGATGCCCAGCTTTCATTGGGCTTTGCATTTTTTTTCTTCCTCCTGTAGGGCCCCTCCATCTATACCTAAAGCATACTGGGGCTTCCCCAGGTCTGCAGATAACTGTTACAGTGGTGCCTCGACTTAGAAAATTAATCCACATTGGAACAGTGGCCATAACTTGAAAATTTCGTAAGTCGAAGCACCTTTCCCATTGGAATGCACTGAAAACCATTTAATCCGTTCTGGCCAAAGGGGAAAAACTCACAAAAAAATTCAAAAATTTGCTGTGGAGGCTTCCCGGCAGTCGGGGTGGCTTTGGAAGCCCAGGAGGCTGAGCCTCCCTCTTCCTAACCGTTGGGGCGAAGAAGCAGCCTCTTTGGCACCCACAGTTTGAATTTCCCGCCCTTTCCCCCTTTCCGCCCTTTCCCCCTGCCTTTTTTTCTTTCGTAGGTCGAAGCTCCAGCCACAAGTTGAAGCAAAACTTTGTGGCCGGAGCTTTTCGTAACTCGAAATTTTCATAAGTAGGGACGTTCGTAAGTCAAGGCCCCACTGTATATGGATTGGCTAGTACTGAGAGATGTGAGATCAGGAAAGGGAGAGAGAAAGAGAGAGCTTATAGCATATAGACTTACCAAAATTTTGTCATCTTTAGATCTCACTGATGCTCCAAACCACTGATTAGACTTAAATTCCAAGGGGTCATTTGGACCAAAATCCCGGTTGCCTGAAAGTCAAACACATTCAATCAGGATAACTGTACAAAAAGGTACCATCAAGTTGTACCCAGCTTGTCCATCATTCTGTCCACGACATCACACTCCCCTCAGTCTTGTTGGAAAATATAATTAGACAACACAGTACATATATGTGTAGCTGTGTGTTTAAATGTGTTTGCTATGAAAGACGAGACTGTTGTATTTGCATAGCATAGCATTCTGACCAATCAGAATGTGTCTGGAGTCAGCCAGGCAGCTATATAAGGCAGGCCTCAGAAGTCTGTCAGATTGAGTCTCAGAGGCTATGTAGCTCAGATAGGGACATGTACAAACATGTGACACAGACAGGGTCCAATATGTGACAGGAACTATTACAGGGTTGCCGCTGAAATTTTATTTTTCATTTCCCTGACTTTCTCTGACCAACATTTGTCAATTTCCCTGACCACCATTCAAATATAACCACCAGTTTTAAAAAATGAAGATATCCTGTTGCATTCAGGCAAGTCTTAATGAAACGTTCCACTCTACAACTACACAAGTCTCAACTGCAAAAGTATTTGTCAAAGTAAGAGATTTATTTTTAGCTTCTTTCAACATTAACTGCAGCAACATCTGTTTTGCAATTGCACCAAAAATTACACCAAGATACAAACTTCAAGTAAACTCTGAATGCTAACAAGTGACATAACATTTTTGTTATTATTTTCAAGGTACACTAAAAATTATATAAATGTTCCATCTAAAATCTTTGAAAAGGTCATACATGTTGCACAAGACTGAATTCAGGTCCCATTTCACTGCTTGCAATCCTGTTTTCAAAGACCCAAGTACAACGTGAAGGGTAGAAGTTCTAAAGTCCATCAATTCTTTTCCTTTTCCTTTACAGCAGGTGTCCCCAACCCCCAGTCCACAGCCCGTGCCAGTCTGTGGGCATGGCAAAAGCAGGCCGTGGAGACAGATCTCCCACTCACCCTGCAAGCACTCCCCCATGCACGACCTGCCCCCCACACGCATGGCTGCCCCTCCCCTCCGCAAATGCCCTGCCCATCCACACATGCATGCAAGCATTCCGCCCCTCCGGCCGCCCACCCCACACAGACCCTGCCCCCCAACCGGTCTGTGGTTCAGAAAAGGTTGGGGACCACTGCTTTAGTCAAGGTTGGTTTCAAATTCTTCTTCCAGTTTTCTCAGAAAAAGGTGATTTACATTTGGCCCATCCATAGATACTGGTAATAATTTTGCAGCTGATGAAGAAGACATGCCTTCCTGAAGCTTCTGAAGAAGGTCTTCAACAGTAGCGGTTTGAAGAAAAACACTGGTTAGATACTGTGTGGAAATTTTATGGCAGTAATCATTCCAAAAACAAACCACTAAATCCATCTGTCCCTTTTGAACCACCTTATTCAAAGCTTCATCAAAACAGATAACAGATGTTTGGCATTGTTTCAGCTGTTTCAGTAAAAGATCAGAGAAATACGGTGCCAAGCCAAAAGCAAGAACATACACTGCTTTTGTTTTTCCAAGGTGAAACTGTTGAGCTGTCTGGCTATCTGAGAAAACATTCGCTTGAATAACTCACTGACGTCGCTACAAGAGTTAAATGACGTCTTCTTCATCACCAGTTGCAAAGCCCACAGGCTGTCCTAACACAGTCCTTGATTACATTAGTAGCCATACTAGTTGGTGTGGTGGGTAATTCTTTGCTATTTTCATCACTCTGATCATGTTTTGCAGTTTTCGCAGGGGCTGCCTCTTCACCCTCTCTGGTTTTACTATCTGAACTTGTATTTGGTTTTTAACCTAAACGTGTTGCAATGGACTGCTGACTTGATTTAATGTTCAGGTTCTTCTGATGTAATGGTCCTTGTGCTTGAGATTCCACAGCTCTAATTCCCATATTACTTAGTTCCAAGTTAGTTTTGTAACACACTTTACAATAACCTTTGCATTCGTCTCCAGCAACTGGTGCCAGCTATGGGACAAAGTCGGGATGAAATTTGAAATCCAGCCACTGCATACAGGATTAAAACTGTCCTCTTAGAATAGAGGTCTGTGGCCTGAGGCGGACTGGCCCGCGGAGTCAGATCTTCTCACACACACACACACACACACACACACACACACACACACACACACACACACAGAGCCCCTTTGAGCATGTACGCGTGCACCAGCGCCCACATGACCACTCCCCCACCCTTTTGCACATGTGCCCGAGTGCTGGCCATGCCATTTGCACATGCGCACGACTGTGCGCCCACCCCACATGAGCACCCTCCCATTCCTTTGTGCATGCACACATGTGCGCACACCATGCGAGAGAGAGCGCTCCTTCGCGCATGCGCACAAGGGGGTGCCCCGCCTTCCCCAGCTGGTCTGCAGGGTTAAAAACGTTGGGGCCCCCTGTCTCAGAAGAAACCTTCAAAATGTGGTTTCAGATACAGCCATACACAGAGCCACTTGTCTGACACCAAGTTGTTAGCAGATTTATTTTCTGGCAAGTCGGAACTTTCCGAACCTGGGAAAGTTTCACTTTCACTTTCTGCTTCCAGAAAGTGTAATGAGCAGATCAGCAGCAAGAAAGGAGGTGGAGATCATTTCTGCAATCTAGAGAAACAGACAACCCTCATTTGCAACCTTTACGCATGGGAGAAGTCAGGGAAGAGGGTGAAAGAGCTGGTACTCTGTAAACTCCAGCAGGAACAATCAATCACATTTAAAATTTTTACTTTGCATAGTGCAGAGCAGAAAGTGCTAGTTGACCGTGAACTCCAACAGCAGCAAAATTCATTTGCAACTCTGTGCTGGGTTTAGCAGGAGACAAAAGGTCCATTCCATACACAAGCATGACCCCAAAACATCCTTATCTTTATATGTAAGTTAAATGCAGTAGTAGCAGGTACGGATGAAAACGATGTTTAAAGTTTGTCTCTTGCTAAACGTTTAAACTAGCCTTGCTTTGCAAAGGCTACAGGAAGACCTTGGAAGTCATGCAGGGACAGAGCTCAACAGACCCATGAGGCTGGTGTCTGGGGGCGGAGCTGAGAAAAAGGCGGAGCTGGCAAAGGGCATCACCAAGTGTTACTTGTATTCTGCTGCTTCTCTATTCCAGTTGCCACAAGGACAGATCACACTCTTGCAGCAGCAGGTCAAGAATCCACTGCTTGAATACATTTTAATCACAATTTCCTTGACTTTCCCGAAAGTGGCAACCTTGTAATTATTATACAGTATGCTGATAGGGCTGACAAAGATGAAAGATGTAACTGACAGAATCTGAGAGGGCCAGAAAGGATTTATGAATGTAACAGTGTAACAATGAGACAGTTAGTTAGCTATTAGAGACAAATATGTCTGTCCAAACTCTCAAGAATATGTATGACACAAATTAAACGTCTAAGCACTATGAATTATGTTTTACATACGTTTCTAAGCAGTAAATACTATTTAATGTTTTAACCAAAAGACAAAAGTGATTATTTTACTATCAGTTGCTGGCACAAAAGAGAGAACATCAAATTTAATTCTACCAAGTGGTTTTGTTTATCAATACAATTTAAAGCTCCTGTGTTGCAGATTCTGCAAGTTAGAGGCGATACCTTATTTAAAGCAGCGGTCCCCAGCTTTTTTCAATCCACGGACTGGCTCGGGAAGGTGGGCACCCCCCGCGCTTGCACGCATGCACGAACAAGTGCACGCTTTCTCTCGCATGGGCGCAGGCGCACTCGTGTATACACAAACAGTGGTGCAGTGCTCGCACGGGCATGCTGGAGCGCGTGTGCAGCTGCAAATGGGCTATGCGGGGGTGAGTGATTTAATGTAACTAAAAAGCCAACAAATCCAACAGCAAACTATTAAACAAATTATTAGACAATAATGAAGAGGCATATATACAACCCTAATAGATCTGCCAAACGCTTTGTTCGTTTGCAGTATCCTCTGAAGAAGCCTTAAGAGGAGAAAGGTCTTCCAGCCCCATCCAGACTGGGCAACGAGGAAGACGTGGAAGACTCACTAACCACATCAGCTTTGGTCTTTGCAAACTTCCTCAAAAGATGAGCTTCTACTTCAAAATGTGCTCCGTTAGTTTAACTCCATCACGGCACTGCCACGCTGAGTGACTAATCACCTCATTCCACACTAGCAGTGAAACGTGTGCCTGAGCTGCCCTACAAATTCAGTGAGATGGTACTTCAACTCATTGTGTTTAGAAGTGTTTATTGGTTTTGTATGTTAACAACACATTACAAAATATCCACAAGTAGAAAAGGAAGATCTTGTCCCAGTGTGTTTTTCTACAGTTTCAAATAAATCACAACTTGCCCTGAGGTGTTTGGTTTCGCCTCAGTGATCACCAGATGACAAGTTCATTGACCGTTGCAATTTGGTTACATTTGTCAGGAGCCTACAGCACTTCTCAGGGCGTCTAGGACAGTGGTTCCCAACCTTGGGGTGCCAGATGTTCTTGGACTACAATTCCCAGAAATCCTTGCCAGTACAGCTAGTGGTGAAGGCTCCTAGGATTGGTTGTTGTGGGTTTTTCGGGCTTCTTGGCCGTGTTCTGAAAGTGGTTCTTCCTGACGTTTCGCCAGTCTCTGTGGCCGGCATCTTCAGAGGACAGCACTCTGTTTGCTGTCCTCTGAAGATGCCGGCCACAGAGACTGGCGAAACATCAGGAAGAACCACTTTCAGAACACGGCCAAGAAGCCCGAAAAACCCACAACAACCATTAGATCCCGGCCATGAAAGCCTTCGTGAATACATTGAGCTCCTGGGATTTTTAACCCAAGAATATCTGGAAGCCCACAGTTGGGAATGACTGATCTAAGATGACCACAAGCCCCACATCTGAGAAATATTGGTCCGTAAGGAAAACAGTGGTTACTCCGGGTTACACTGATCTAACGTAACACCGCAGGAAGGTCTGACTGAGCGTGTGATTTGCCTCAGAGCTCTTACTACCCATCCAAGACAGCTACTTCGGCAAGCTGCTGTCACAGGCAGGCAAAGACTTTTCTCTTCAGGCCACCTCAGAAACTGGCCACCTATGTGTGACTTTTAAATGGGTGCTTATGCATTACTGCTTCAATTGGATTTCTAGTACCACTTTTGTTTTCCATTTCTGCATTTTCCATTTCTCAGAATGGCATTTGTGGGGTGGTATTTTTTATTTTTAATATTTGTACACATTGTTCTTAGCTTTAAAGTTGCCTTTTCATGATGTTAGCCACCATTGTGTACTCCCTGTTTTCAACTTTAAATACTGTCTTTCAATGCTGTGAGCCACCTTGATACATTTTCAAGGAGAAAGGGTGTCCGTGTGTGTACAAATATTTTCAATAAAAAAAATAAATAAATACTGAGATTCTAAGGACAAATTCCTGGTACACCCAAATCACTTCAAAGACATTTGAAGGAGGAAAAAGACATCTCAGTCCATAAAGGGCTACTGCTGACCAGTCAAAAACATCGAGATAAGTTACTACATTTTGAACCCAGTTCTTTTAGGGCAGTTCAACAGTGTCACTTCTACTATAAGAAAAAGAAGCCCTATTTGCACCAAAAGAGCTCCCCTTTCCCCCATATACTTTAATAATTTAATTTTGTGTCTGTTGCACTCGAGTGTTAATTTTTACAGCTACTCTTGGTATGGTCATGTCAACTAGGTCTTCAGAAATAGGCTTGGTTCCCCCCCCCCCCCCCGTAGTCTAGAGAGGATGTTAGGGGAGGGTGCGTACAAATCATCCCAGCTTCATCTTGCACAGAAACTGCTGCACTAGGTATTATAGTTCAAATACATTTACAGGACTAAGGTTGGGCTACCTAATATAAATTAAGCTTTGGAAAGGGAGGCATAGGCCATTTTCACGTAGGGGAAGAGAACATAGATTGGTATACTCCCTCTTAAGCAGGCAGGGCAACAATATATATTTCAATCAATATAGTAAAAACATTAATTTAATGTTTTGTTTTTTAGCATGAATAGCAGAGAGTTCTTTCTTGGGATTCGAATGTTTAATTTATTGATTTTTAAACCTAACTTTCTAAGTTCTGGCTGTAGAAGCCTGATATTAAAAATCACTGCATGGTCACTAAAGCAAAATTTGGAATTGACAGTCTTAAAAAATGCAACAAAGGGGGCAATCTGATATTTGGAGGTAGAGAGTTCAATATCATTTATTGGAAGGCCTGCAGTATCTACGCAAGATGTATTATATCAGCCTGGAATAAAGCTGCTTGCGGTTCTGGAGACTACACAAGCTGGAAATGAAGCTTGTGCAAAACGTTTAGAGAAAAACAAGCACAGGCTGCGCCTTTCCTTTTATTATGTACAACCTGTCAAGCAATTCCTGATTATTGGTCCAATTTACGATCGCAAGCAATGGCAAAACATAGAATGGATGAAGAACCGCATCATAAATTACGGAAGCATTCTTCCTTTGCATTAAAAAGAAAACATAAATAAAACCTCCTTTTTTTTGAAAAGGACAAAACTATCCCTGGAAATCTCTCACACTTTCAGACATTTGAAAGGTTTTTTTCCATCCCTGGGGTGAAATCTTCCTGGCCTAACTTGACGCCATGCAGGTAAGATAATGTCATCATCCAGCGATAGTAGTATTTAATTGCATTCACGGCTCCCTCTAAGCTGGGTGCGCGCACGTGTGTGCCTCTACCTCCCTCTGTGCAGCTTTTTCCCCCCTCTGTGCAGCGATCGCATTAGATTCCGGTCACAACAGAATGCTGCACACAGGGGGGCGGAGTCACACGCATGCGCACAGGAGCAAACTCGCAAATGCAAGAGGCAGAGCCCTGCCCAGCAGAGCTAAAAGTTAGAGGGTACATTGATTGCACTTAATTGAAAGCCTTTTGTCCCCTGCTTGCTGGTTCTGAGGCTCCTTAGGGCTCCCTTTCAAGCTGAGAAAGATTTTGGGAGCATCAGGATGGGGAGGGTAACCTTTAATAGTGGCAGTCCAGATCCCACCAGCAGCAATATGTTGGCAATTTCTGGATATTAAAAGCTCCCTCCAACCCAACAGTCCCAAAGGCTTCTCCAGGTTGAAAGGAAGCCTTGGGAACCCCCCAGAACTTCAGGGCACATGCTCTTGGCAGTCTACATTTTGGCTTAAAACCTCTTATTATTTATAGTTAATCAGATGAAAAACAGAATGCAGGACTCCCTATCCACAGAATCAGTATCTGCTGAATTCACTTATCCGCTGCCTCAAAATATTAAATGGAAAACTTCAAATGGGGTCCAGAGTTTTGCATTATGCCTCCATAAAGATGCTTTGCACAGAATACAAGGCAAGTAGGGAAGGTTATGTCTAAAGAATATCCAGGCAACCCTAAATATTGTTCTTGTTAAACATGGAGGGCAATGATTAGAAGCATTCTCTCTTCCATGCGCCGGGAGGTCTCTTGTTACTCTGCATGCTGCTGGAGACTAACCTAAAGACCTCTTCATATGCTCTCTGCCTTTTAAGGAAATGACTAGCTCTTCAAGTGTTTTATTGCTACCTGTTAGGGGAAATTCTGATGGAACAGGTTTATCTTTTGGCAGCCAAATGAAAATCTTGTCCAGCTTGTACGCCCACGTGCTTAAAAAGAGATCATTTTACATTCTGCGTTGTTGCTGTACAAAATCTCTGGAGACAGAACACAAAACTGGCCATTTCATTTCACCTTCATTTGCTTGATGTGGATAAGATACTCTTTTTAAATTGCAGCATGTTTATTCTGTCACATGCTAAAGTACTAAAATATTAACACAGGGAAAACAAAGAACCGCCTTTTGGCACTTTCAAACAAACAGATTTATTTTACTATGAGCTTTTGCAGATTGTACCACACTTTTTCAATGGGCTGTGATCCATCCAAGCACATGCTGGAGAAGATCTCACAACCTTAAAGGTGATTCAAAACACAGGCTGAGACCCAACTAATACTCCCATCTCTTTTAACATTTATAAGCTAGGGAAAGATTCTGTCGACCTCACAACCTAGTTCTACGTGCACTTATTCAGAAGAAACCTCCACCATGTTCAGTGGGATTTATACTCATGTATTTATATAGTTGCTACCACACATGGGGTTCAGATGTCTTCATGACAATGCCAAGAGTCCTCTGCAAGCAGTATTAGGTAGAAAGCTTAATCAGATGGAGGTAACCAGGGTCAAGAGAGTTGGCACATGTGGGATTTTCAAGTCTTCTCCCCATGTAAACTGTGCACCCCGGGGCTGGTGCAAGAACAATTTCCATATGAGGCAGAACAGTAAACGCGGACCCCTGCTCAGCCAAGAAGGACAGTCCTCAAAGCTGGCAGAGTTATTCTGGCACCTGATCAAGCACATCCCCAAAGCACCTCTTCTCCTCTTCCCTGGCTGTTAAAATAAAAGAAGGGGACAGTATACAGTATATCTATTTGCCAACCACCTATTTGCTATTAGTGGGGACGTGGTGGCGCTGCAGGTTAAACCGCTGAAGCCTCTGTGCTGCAAGGTCAGAAGACCTACAGTCGTAAGATCAAATCCACGCAACGGAGTGAGCTCCCGTCGCTTGTCCCAGCTCCTGCCAACCTAGGGGTTCGAAAACATACAAAATGCAAAAATGTGAGTTGATGAATAGGTACCACTATGGTGGGAAGGTAAACGGCATTCTGTGTCTAGTCGTGCTGGCCACGTGACCACGGAGGATTGTCTGTGGACAAACGCTAGCTCTATGGGTTGGAAACGGAGATGAGCACCGACCCTAGAATCGGACACGACTGGACAAATTGTCAAGGGGAACCTTTACCTTTTTTATCTGCTATTGGAAGTGGATGTCTCACTTTGCCTAACAGGTATTGATTGATTGATTGAATGATTGATTGATTGATTGATTTGATTTGATTTGCAATATTTTTACCCTGTTTTTCCCCTTGAAAAGGACCCGAGGCAGCTGGCCCTTGTATGGACACGGGATGAAGCTGACCCCACCGGAAATACAAAGCTCCTGTTTGTAATAAGAGGGGAAATGGTCAAAGACATTTCCTCTTGCAACTCTTAAAAGAACTCTATGACATCCTGACTCTTAGGAGGAAGTCATGGTACTGTCTTTCTAGTTACCATCCAAGTCAACCCAGCTGAAACTATCCAGGCAGGAATCCGCCTAGACACATGATGCTACTCATTAAAGAAGCAAACCTCATGCTTTTGTGACGTAATGTAACCCCAGCCTGATTAGAAATTCGTTTATATCCCTATAAATTACAAAACCATCTGTATCCTATCATAGCTTGCTCTTGGAACCAAGGGTTTTGAACGATACGTACGGGCCCTGCCTAGAAGGAGAGGTAGTCAACAATTCTCTCTCTCTCTCTCTCTCTCTCCCTCTTTTTAAAAACACCACTGTTGTTTGTCAGTGAATAGAATACACATTTTGACTGTAGTTTGCCAGAAAAAAGAAGAGGAAGGAAGAGACTGGGAAATACGCAACTTTATACAAGAAGAACAGTTTAACTGGGTCAGGTCAATGATCTCCTTCTGCCAGTGATTAGTTCCAGACACTTCTGAAGGATGTACATAGACAGAAGGAAGTTACCACTGCTTATGTCATAGCATAACTGTGCAACACAGGAACCATACAGCGCAGTAAAGTATTTACTTCACAAAGTCATGATACGTGAATCTGTGTTTATCAGCTCACAGTGGCCATGCTGGCAAGCAACTGGGAGTTGCCATCCAAAAAACCCCACAACTTCTCTAAGTAGTACCCCCGAGCGATGCATTGGGTGCAATCCTATACACAGTTATCTGAAGGCAGGTCCCACTAAGCGTCTGGTTATAAGATTATAGTTGTCATATGCCATCATTTCGAATGTATGGTGACCCTACAAACTAGTGACCTCCAAAAAGAGCTTGCTCAGCTCTTGCAAACTCAAGGCCATGGGTTCTTTTACTGAATCAATCCATCTCATATTTGCTGTTCCTCTTTTCCTGCTGCCATCAACTTTTCCAAGCATTATTGTCTTTTCCAGCGACACTTGCAGTGACAAACCCAGACCTACTGGGATCTGCCACACGTTAACTAAGCTGCCACCAACCATTCCCTGTAAGAAGTCACACAGACCAGGGATGGATTTTTAAACAAATAAAAGAACAAGGTTTATTTAAATCACACACAGGGAAAATAAAATGATCAGGTGAATAAGATTTAGTAACGTGGCTTAGTTTCACTCATACATACACACAGTTTGGTTCACACAGAACCCTTAACTTGAAGCACAGACCCTGAACCTATCAGTTCTGGCTAACCCCACAGACACCTGAACCTATCAGGTTGGTACTCTGACACACAGTAGTACCCTGTCTGACACACAGACTCCCACACCAGCTTCTTCTTCCCAGCTGCTGCTTCGTCTGCTTCTAGCATCTGCTGCTTCTTCACATCCCAGCGTCTCCTGAACTTCTCCACACAGGCTTCACCTATATATACAGTACAGCCCCTCCTCCTGATGTCCCGCCTTCCACTCCCCATAGGATGGAACTTTCCCTCCAAACCCATGACAGACAGGTAACATCAGTGCTGTATGTAACACCTCCCCTCTTTATAAGTTGTTTTGTAGGGGGAAAGCTAAGGTGCTTTTTCCCAAAAAACAACCTGGATAAAACACACAGCAACAGTTATACATACCATATCATACTTACTTATACTTACATTCTAAGTTAACCATAGCAATTAGGCATTTAAACATTTACCATATACATTACATCAATTTACCTTTATTCATACAAACCAAATTCAAAAACAGGTACATTTAACTTTTTGTTCACCAAAATATATACATAGTCCATGTTTCTTTCGCCGTCTTCATTCTTCAGGTCTTCTTGACAAGGCGTCAGCAACACAGTTCACTGACCCTCTGACCACCTTCCCTTCAAAGTCATAGTCCTGTAGGTTTAAAGCCCACCTCATAAGTTTGCTATTGTGGGTTTTCATTGTCTTTAACCATTGCAATGGTGAATGGTCAGTGCACAGAATAAAATGTCTTCCCCAGATGTAAGGCTTGGCCTTCTGGATCGCGTAGACTATGGCCAGACACTCCTTCTCCACGGTTGCCAAATGTCTCTCACCTTTTTGAAGTTTCCTACTCAGGTAGGACACTGGATGCTGGTCACCATTCTCATCCTCCTGGCACAGAACTGCTCCTACCCCGCTGTTAGAAGCATCGGTGTAGATGATGAACTCCCGGTCGAAGTCTGGAGCACGCAGCACTGGATACTGGACGAGCGCCTGCTTCAACCTCTGGAACGCCTCCTCACAGTCGCTGGTCCACGGGATGCGGTCATCAGCCTTCTTCCTCGTCAGATCGGTCAGCGGAGCCGCAATCTCGCTAAACCTCGGGATGAACTTTCTGTAGTAGCCCACCAACCCAAGAAATGATTTGACTTTTTTCTTGGTGTTGGGTCTAGGCCAATCACGAACAGCTTCTATTTTGGCCTCCAGGGGTTTTATCACTCCTCCCCCTACTATGTGACCCAAGCACTTTACTTCTGGGCTACCCAGCTGCAGTTTGTTTTCTTTGCAGAGCCTAGGCCAAAGCACTCCCTCCCCTGGGTTAAAGTGCCTCTCCCTGGCTTCCTGGTCATCCCAAGCTTTCTTTCTGACCTTTTGAGCTTGCAGGGTCTCTGCTGCTAGCTCTAGGTTTCTCTTTAGGTCCTTCCTTAAAGAGTCTATATATGTCACCACGTCTTGTGGGTCATCCTGGGTGATCTGCTCCCAATTTTGTTTGCTCAAATCAAGGGGCCCTTTCACCCTCCTCCCAAATAAAAGTTCAAATGGACTGAACCCGGTACTGGCTTGTGGCACTGATCGATAAGCAAACAAAAGGGATTGCAGCTTCTGGTCCCAATTGTTTGGATTCTCTGCCAAGTAAGCCCTAATCATGCGCATTAGAGTCCCATTGAACTTCTCAGGATGATAGGCAGTGGTTTCCTTGTGCTTAATTCCACAGATTTGCCATAAGCGTTTCATGAGCTTCGATGTAAATGATGCTCCCAAATCTGTGATTATTTCTGAGGCAAATCCCATCCTGGACATATACCCCACCAAGGCATCTGCCACTGTGTTAGTTTCAATGTTAGTCAAGGGTATGGCTTCAGGGTACCTCGTGGCATGGTCCACAATGGTGAGAATGAACCTGTTCCCCCTCTTTGTGGCCTTGGGCAAAGGTCCCACAATATCCACCCCTATGCATTTGAACGGAGTGTCAATCACAGGCAAAGTGCACAACTTTGCTTTGGTCCTGTCGCGGTTATTCCCCTGCCTTTGACACACATCACATTGTTTACAGAACTCCCTGATCTGCTTCCCTATGTCAGGCCAGTAAAAATTCTGTGTGATTCTCTGCTGTGTTTTGTTCACCCCTAAGTGTGCAGCAAACATGTCAGAGTGCCCCCTTTGTAAGATCCTGGGGCGATACTTTTCAGGTACCACTAGCTGACTTCTGATCCCATCTCCCCCTTTTGAGATATTCCTCAGGGTCTCTCTATATAAAATCCCCTTTTTCTCCAGAAATCTCACTGGGGTTTCAGGTGTTAGCTGGGCATCAGTCACCTGTTCAAAACACTTTTGGAGAGTGGCGTCTGCCTTTTGCTCTTGTCCAAATCTGCTGTCTGTGGTTAAGGTTTCCACCACAGCTTCTGAACTCCCCTCTGCTTCCGTCTCTGGCTCATCATTACCCCCCTGAACTGTCCCCGTGGTGGCTTGTGAACGTGTAATCACTAGCACCCGTTTCACATGTTCAGCCAGGTCATTTCCCACGAGCACGGCTGCTGGCAGAGTCGATGAAATCGCTAGCCGCCAAACTCCCCTCCAGCCTTGAAAGTTCACAGGTACCTCCGCTATTGGCAGTGAGATTACCTGCCCCTCAATCCCTGCCACCTTCATGCTCTCATTTGGGATCACATATTCCCTAGGAATAATATCTGGATGGCACAGGGTCACCTGAGAACAAGTGTCCCGCAGCCCCCGATACTGACGGTCAAGTATTCCTACGTCCACCCCTGCTGTTTCAAACAACTGGGAATCTGTCCTCACCAGTAGGCAGCGCCTGACCTCTACAAGAGGACCATTTTCCTCAGCCTGATCAGCAGATGTAGCTGTTCCAGATTGAGTAGCCATGGCAACAGGCTCCCTCAGTGACAATGAGCCTTGCTCTTTCTGGACACAGAACACAGCTTTTGGCTTGGTTCCACTCAAATCCTGAGGCACAATTCCTTTTAGCTGCTTTAATTTCTCACACTCTGAGATTAGATGGCCCTTTCCCTGACAGAAATAACATTTTCTGGTGTATTTTGATTCTCTCTCATCTTGTTTTGGTTTTCCCTCCAAAATCTGAGGTCTTGGTTTCATTTCTGAGGGCTTCCCTGCACCATGGGCCCCTCCCCCTTGCTGGCTTTTCCCTGGTCCCTGAGAGTACTTGCTGTAGGTTTCTTTGGGTTTTCCTACAGATTTCTCCTCACCTAAGGGCTTTCTTATCTGGTAAATAAAATCTGCGATCTCTGCTGCTTCGGCCACAGATCTAGGTTTCCTTTCCCTCACCTGGAATTTCAGTTCCCCATGCAGGACTGAATAGAACTGTTCCAGCGCTATCAAATCTTTAAGCTGCTGAAAGGTCTCTGTCCCCTCCTGAGATAGCCATTTCTCAAGCAGCCTCACCAATTGAGCCCCCACTTGGGTAAAAGTCTGCTCTGGTTTCTTTGTGAGGGACCTGAATCTTTGCCTCAGCTGTTCCGCATTTATCCCATGTCTTGCAAACACCAGTTTTTTAAACTCTGCAAAATCTCTCATCAGTTCCTGTGGCATCTCTGAATAAACCTCAGCCAGGCTACCACTGATTAAAGATCGCATGATGGTCATCTTCTCAGTTTCCCTCACTGAGAAGTCCACAAACGCTCTTTCCACTAAGGAAAAGAACACCTCAGGACAATCTCCCTTGTGGTACACAGGGAATTTCTTCAGGTCAGCTTTAGACAATTGGCCTCCCTCAGAATCCCTATTGTTATTATTGTTCTGGTTCATCAGTTCCAATTTTCTTAATTCAAACGCCATTCTTTCTTTTTCCAGAGCAATTTTCTCTCTCTCCTTCTCCATTTCCATTCTCTGTCTCTCTATTTCAAATTGCCTTTGTTTCTCTCTTTCCCTTTCCTCCATTTCAAATTGCCTTTCCCTTTCCTCCCTTCTTTCTCTCTCTAATCTTTCCTCCACTTCAAATTGCCTCATCCTCAGTTCATGCTGTTGGGCTATGAGCAATTTTCTGAGTTCTGGGTTCTGTTCTCCCGTGCTGTCACCTTGCACTGAGCCAAATTCATCCTCAGAACCTTGGTCAACCTGGGGGTCTTTCACTTCACCCATTTCTGCCATTTGGCTTCGAGTCAAGGGCATAATCCCCCCCCCAGAACAGGCTGCTTTAAAAAGTCAAGCCTCAAAATAAAACGACCACTTTTTTTTTCTCTTTTGCCTCAGAACCAGCTTTCCCTATAGATTGCTGCTGTCCTTCAGCACTAATTGCAACAGTTGCGAGCTAGAGTCTACCCCCCTCTGCTGGGCCTCTCAGCAGACAAGCTAGCTCACTGCTATTTCACAGCTTTGCCTCAGCTTTTTCCCGCCAAAACAGGCTGCCTCAGAGCACCCTAATCTAGTCTCCCCAGTTGGCACGTTCTTCCACTAGCGCACCTCCCCGTGAGGTACACCTAGAAGATTACCTACGCGCCTCAGATTGTCCCTGACTAGACCCCCCTTGCTCTGGGCACACTTGCCAAGGCTTTGCTGGACCGCTGGACAACTGGACCAGTTGTATCCCACACGCTGGACACCAATCAATGTGACAAACCCAGACCTACTGGGATCTGCCACACGTTAACTAAGCTGCCACCAACCATTCCCTGTAAGAAGTCACACAGACCAGGGATGGATTTTTAAACAAATAAAAGAACAAGGTTTATTTAAATCACACACAGGGAAAATAAAATGATCAGGTGAATAAGATTTAGTAACGTGGCTTAGTTTCACTCATACATACACACAGTTTGGTTCACACAGAACCCTTAACTTGAAGCACAGACCCTGAACCTATCAGTTCTGGCTAACCCCACAGACACCTGAACCTATCAGGTTGGTACTCTGACACACAGTAGTACCCTGTCTGACACACAGACTCCCACACCAGCTTCTTCTCTCAGCTCTCCTCCAGCTTCTTCTTCAGCTCTCCCTAACTTCTCCACACAAACTCCACATATATATACAGTACAGCCCCTCCTCCTGATGTCCCGCCTTCCACTCCCCATAGGATGGAACTTTCCCTCCAAACCCATGACAGACAGGTAACATCAGTGCTGTATGTAACACTTGCCTTCTCACGAAGTGCCTAAAGTAGGACAGGCTCTGTTTAGACATTTTTGCTTCCATGTATGATTGAGCTCCCTCACAAAAAAGATTGTGTGTTTTTTTTAAAAAAAATCTTGACGAAATGACATTTAAAACAAATTTTTGTGAGAAATTTTATCAAATGACATTAAAACATAGAACTATAGAGCTGGAAGGGACTTCAAGGGTCAACAAGATCAACTCCATGATAAAGCAGTAAGTCCACAGCTAAAATATCCCTGAGAAGCGACCATCTATGCCCTGTTCAAAAATCTCTAATAACATTATGTATAAGGAGTTTCATGGCACAGTAGCTAAAGTGCAGTACTGCAATCAAAACTCTATTCACCGCCTGCGTTGAATCCCAAGGGATTTGTGTATCTGGCTCACGGTTGACTTAGCCTTCCATCCTTCTCAGATGGGTAAAATGAATACTCAGGTTGCTGGAGAGCAAAATGCTGTTTGCATAATTATGTTGTAAACCACCCAGAGAGTGCTTTAGCACTATGGGGCAATATATAAGCAGCACACTTTGCTTTGATATGTATGTTGTTGCTTAGTCATTAAGTCATGTCCAACTCTTTGCCAGGCCCTCCCGTCTTCCACTGCCTCCCGGAGTTGGCTCAAATGCATGTTGGTATATTCGATGAAACTGTCCAACCATCTTGTCCTCTGTTGTCCCCTTCTCCTCTTGCCTTCACATTGTCCCAACACCAGGGAGTCTTCTCATGAGATGGCCAAAGTATTGGAGCCTCAGTTTCAGGATCTTTCCTTCCAGTGAGCACTCAGGGTTGATTTCTTTTAAAATGGATAGGTTTGTTCTCTTTGCAGTCCAGGGGACTCTCAAGAGCCTCCTCCAGCACCACAATTCAAAAGCATCAATTTTTCGGCAGTCAGCCTACTTTATGGTCCATAAATCATTTTTAATAAACAGGATACGAGTCAGCCACACTAACACTACAGACCTAGACTCATACTGAACATAGTGAGAGTTTCTTTTGAAATAAACCACACTAGATTGCAGGGTACACTAATACTCTTTGGTGCAGTGTATCTGAACGACAATCTCACCTGATACAGTGGACCCTTGACTTACAGACGGCTTGACTTACAGACTTTTTGAGTTACAGACTTCTCTGGCCGCAAAATTTAGGTTTGACTTGCAGACTGAGATTTGACTTACAGACCAGAAAAAAACCAAAATGGAACAAAAACGGCCTGTTACGGGATTAATCGGTTTTCAATGCACTGTAGGTCAATGGACACTTGACTTACAGACTTTTTGACTTGAGAACCGCCTTCCAATACGGATTAAGTTCTCAAGTCAAGACCCCACTGTAGATGGATGAGGAAAGGGGACATGGTCCAAACACATCTTTTGGACGCTAGTTTCAATGTCAACTATCTCCAGGTAGGGAGAGGAAAGAATTCTGCCTAAAACTCTGAAGAGCTGCTAACCATTAGGTCAATGGTTCCCAGCCTTGGGTAATCCAGGTGTTCTTGGACTGTAACTCCCAGAAATCCCAACCAGCACAGCTGGTGCAGAAGGCTCCTGGGGTTTTTAGTCCAACACCTGGGTGACCCAAGTGCCAAATGGGACAAGGACCCATAAGGTGGCTTCCTGTGTGCCATCAACATTTCAGTCCTTCAGAGGATGTTCTGCCATCAGGTGATGGGGAAGAGGGTTCTCCACGTGGGATGCTTCCTATGGAACTGAGTGTCGAAACTCTCTGGGTAAGGCTGGGCTAGCTGCTCTCTCTTAGCCTGGCTCTTCCTGTTAAGATAATAAAAGGAGGGGAAAAAGACAGCCCTGGACACTGACTTGAACTCGCTTGGGAAAAAAAAAGATTGGGATATAAATATAGCAGACACATTACCCTAGAGGGGCTCATCTACTTAGCACCGCAGAGACTTTTCAAGAAAACCATAAATACCTCTGGTTAAATCAGCAGTTGCTGGAATTATTTTACCCGACCCTGTCTGACCAGCAACGTTGCTTAGAGCTTTTTGTGGCTTTTCTTTTGTAAATGTTTTTGCTGGGTTTTTCATTTTGTATTTTAATGTGCTGCTGGTGCTGCAAAAACCTTTTTTTTGTGTGTGTGTGGGCTGTTTGGCAGCGGAACTGTTTTAGTTTTCATTCTGTTCAGAGAGAGAGAGAGAGAGAAGAGTATAAACTATAATAGGAGAAGGACCTTCCAGTGACCCTCGGCTCTAGCTTTTTAACGATGATGCTCTAGACTGGCTCAAGGGCCATTTTTGCCAGCCTCTTCCACTGTCTGATGGAAGAAATCGGCATGCCCCTCCTACACCATTTCCCCTCTCCGAGACCCCGATGCACATTTTCTGCATGACTTCTCAACGGTTGCCGCTCTTGAGCTGGAGAATGTTGAAAGGATAAAGCTGCAGCAGGCTCTTGAAATATGTCAGACGCTAAATGGGTCACAGAGGCAACGAGGCCTGGTGGAACGATGGTGTGGGCTCTCAGACAAAGCTCCCTGTTGTCGGCGCTGGGGGTCACCCACATGGCAACGTGCCTGCATTGCCCTGGGAAAGAAATTCCTCTTATTTTACAAGTCTGTTACTGTAAAGCCGCAATGGAATCAGAGCCACTGAGTTGCTCCTTATGCACATAGCTGTACTTATGTGAAAAGAAGCGGAACTAACTGGGTTTGTTCTGCAGTGCATCTCACCCACGTGGGCCTCCACAATGCTTTCTTGGAATTCAGGATATACAGCTGGAGCCGGATGAAATGTTCATTTGAAGGATAGGGTGAATAATATCTCTCGTTTTGGTTTTGTGGTGTTTCTCTCTCTGTTTTTTTCCCCAATCATCTCAAAGGCAACATGAAAAGGAAGTGATACAATGAAGTTTATTTGCTTGCTTGTTTTCTGTTCCTCAGCAAAAGGACTGAAAACCTGGCCCTGACTCAAAAGAATGACATCTGAAACAACCTACTTATTTGAAAACTCCAAAGAACACAATATTATACAGGTACAGATATATGCACACATATATACCTCCAAGGAATTATGAAGTTACTTCTGGTAGGCCAAAATAGACATTGGGGGGGGGGGGTTAAAGTTTTTGAAACCACCATTTTTCACTGACATAACTTAAAGCATCTTTTGCAACTGAGAACATTACATAAAACATTCATTCAAAAAAGACAAGACAAGACCAAAAGTTATTTACATTTCATTTGTTTGTGTGGTACACGCAGGGGTGATTTGTCAATTGTATGTGTATGGGGGGGTTTACACTCAGCCCCAGTTATAAGGCACTCCTTTCCATCAGTTTCTCCTCATCAACTCAAGGCGACGTACAAATCTCTCCTCTTCTCCCATTTGTCATCAAAACAACCCTGTGAGGTAGGACAATATGAGGAAAAAGAGTCTGGTCCAAGATCACTCAGGTAGTTTCATGACCAAGTGGAGGCTGGAACCTTGATTATTCCAGCACTCTGATTACTACACCTCACTGCCCCTATTGCTCACAGAAAAGCTTCCTGAATTCCAGCTATATGTACTTGGGCCTCCCAACTACTTAAAAAACTTTCTGGTGTTGTTCAAGAGCAGCTCTCGCCAAATCTAGCTGGTACAGCCCATGAGGTACAAGTCATTGGCCCACAACATCTGGAAGGCCACACATTCCCCGCCTCTGCTTCAGACAGTCCTGGGGTTGTTACAAGACAAGGAATGTGCCTCAGCTCAGTTGCTCAGCAGACGCCACCCTCAACATGAACGTTTTTCATTTCTTCCCAACTCATCTTTTCCTGCTCAAAACATTCCCTGCTTAAAGTGAATAGCATGCATATCCTTCCCTTCCTGTACATGGGGATGGTGGGAATGAGCAACAAAGTGAGGGCAGAGTGTTTGAAAAAGGAATACAGGGTAACCCTGTCAGGCACAGCGCTTTCTGCCCTGCGGGGAGAGTCAAGACAAAAGGTCCTCTGCCCTTGATCTCACTTTGCATTAGACAAGACCAGGAGGAGAAAGACTATCCAAAGCTTGAAGTATAGGGGCTGTGTGTCTGAACAGAACTAGGCAGTCTTCTGTTCCCCAATCCCTTTGTCATTATAAATAGTGTCCAATGCAATCAAATTACACTGCCCCCTGATAACAGAAAACCCAACCAGCACATCACCTGACCTAGTAATAAAATTATAGAAACAGCAATAGAGAATAATAAGCTGTATCAATTGCTGGGGAGGCATAAGATAGAGGGCGCACCCGTACCCCATCCTCCTGGAAGACTTCTGGTCACCCTCTGGTGCATCATTTTGGGAACAGAACATTGGAGGAAACAACAGGCCTTTGGTTCGATCCAACATGTTCTTCTTTTCCCCTTTTGTTCTTGGAAGCTTTTTTAAATAACAAACTATTGATTCAGTCAACTGCCTTGGTGCTGCCTTAATGGCAGGGATGGTCCAGAGTAGGAGATTAAAAGAGAGAGGTCTGGTCTTTTGTAAAACCTTCCAAACCTGTTTAGAACAGGGGTTTTCCCTTATGTACTCCATTTAGACAGGAAAAAGCAAAGCCAGACAACAAGTCAGCTGATGTCTCAGAAGACCGGCCTCATTGTCACAGGGGTTTAAAGCAAGGGGAAGCCCAACAAAACCGGCTGATCTCACAAAGAACTTCCTAATCCTCCTCCCAGGGTGATACATGAAAACCATACCACATGCCTATTTCAAAGAAGCTATGAGAGATCGGATTCAGCAGGGTGGGGCGAGGGAATCGTACAACAACTTTGTACACAACTGTGCAACAACACAGTGCAATGCCACAATTCCACACTTGATCTGTTATTTAACAATTACCACTTCCATCATCACAACTTCCCAACACTAAGTGACAACTATCTTTGTATCATGTTACTGGTTTCTCTCAACCTCTCCCAGGTGCGCACTTGCTACCCCATAGCAAGCGGTGTCCAAAAAATTGACTAAAAAGTTCATATTACGTTGGGGACACACCTGTAGAGGCAATCTTTATAGGTGCTTGAAACATTTGGGTTTTAGTTTCAAGACCTGAATTATGAGCTCCAAATCTTGAACAGTACTACACAGAAATACTCTGCTTTAAAACATTAAGTAATAAAAATTAAACTTTTCTAAACCAAATATTACTGTGAGCCTGAAAGACGGGCTTATGCAACTCCAACCCACATGAAGATCATGAAGCGGGATTTGACCAGAGACCTATGTAATGCAGTATTCCATTCACATAGCGCCGACTAGATTACCTTACTCAAAGACCAAAGCAAGGCTCGCCCACCTTCCTCAGCAGACGGAATTCGAAGAAACAGTCCACCTCTCATACTGGAGGTCATGTGATAACTACCACCAAAGAAATGACCTACTTTTAAATTTTGGGTATGGAGTCCTACAGCTCACAGTGTAATCAGTGGAGAAGAGTAGCCACAGAATATACTGACTGCCGATCCCAACCATCTCAATACGCTTACATTCACAAGTATTACCAGGAAATGCCTCCCAGAAGCCACGAAAGAGTTTTGACTATTCTGAAGAAAGGTGACATAAAGAGATGGCAACACAGATAAACCTTGGTCAGGGCACTCCTTATCAGTATCCAGTCATTAACTGGTTTTGCCTTTCGTTTCTGCAGTTCATTAAAATCCCAAGAAAAAGCAAGACAACCGTCCGTCAAGATACGTCACCTGTAGCATCAAATACGATCGGCTGGCAGTTTCTTCTGTTGGAGCTCCAGTTGCATTTCAGAACATGGCCTCCTTGTACAATTCCAGGTTGACTTGTGTTAGCCTTCGGAGCACCCACAAGAAGAAACGTCCTGCAAACAAAGAGGCATTTCTAGCATGATCATAATTTCACGGAAAGCAACCAAGTAATTAAACAAAGTGCGAAACTAGAATGGATAAAAAATTGATTTTTTAAAATATTCAACATTTTTAAAAAAAATTTAAAATGCCATGGGGCAGGGTCCTGCTGTAAATTTAGAAATAATCACTAGCATGTAAACAGAAATGTAAAACATCTCACTGCGCCTCAGTGCGACGTGTTTGCTGGCTGCTCAGTCCCTAAGTGCTAACTATTCATGGGTAACCAGAGGGCTTTCTCAAGGTTTCCCTTCTTGTATGTCTTTACTTCTACACCAGACTTGGATTGGACAGTCCTTCAAAGCGAGGGTCCTTTCAAACTTTGGACTGTCCTTCAGAAAGAGGACTGTTCTTCATAAACAGGCCATGTCCTAACTAGACTAGAAGTGGCTGGTCTCTGGTCTGCAGCATTGTGGCTCTTCACTTTATGACATGACACAACTTGCACTTGCAAGGCCTAGGATAAAATTCAGTTGGACTAGCAAAAACCATTACTTACATCACATCAACCAGCAATAATCTATAGAATCGGGTTGTAAGGCCCCAAAGGGCAGTGACAAAAAGCAGTGTGCTATATGAGATCCATGATGTTGTAGAAAGACGGGTGTTTCCATGAGCCATGTCTGAGGGACCAGCAGCAAATTATTAGTCATTTCCTAACTATACTGGAATTAATCTATAAATTCCATTTCACTAAATTCAGTATAAAGCTATTCTAGCCTTCAAGTCCATGCTCTGACAAAAAAATAAAAAAATAAAAAAGCTTCGCAGCAAATAAATACATTCAAAAAATTAAAATAAAAAATCTCTAGCAGTCCTTGCCTTATATCGTAGTAGTTATATTTATATTTCTACCCTCCACATCCCTCTGAGGATTAACCTCTACAAATCATAAGGCACAATTCCAACTGGTCACACCATCGCTGCTTCATTAACTCCAGATTCCCCAGCTATTTACTCTCACTTATAGTTGACAAACTCTGACCATGGCATGATTTAGCCCAGTGGTTCTTAACCTCTGTTACTCAGGTGTTTTTGAACTGCAACTCCCAGAAACGTCAGCCAGCAGAGCTGATGGTGAAGGCTTCTGGGAGTTGCAGTCCAAAAACATCTGAGTAACAAAGGTTAAGAACCACTGTCAGTTTAAAATATAAAAGAAACAGCCATTTCCAAAAGCAGAATAAAAGAAAACACTGCAATATCCCAATTCCAGCGCTTGTGATGCCAGCAAATAAATGTAAAACATATGAATTATGAACTACTGTACCAAGTCTAGTATCCTACAACACGACATTTTGCCAGAGCCACCTCTGTCGGCCGAAACTAACGTTACCACCTGAAATATTAAAAGCTGATCCTTCAGATATGAACAGCTCCCATGGTCAGCCACCTGGGTCAACCCAAGGCAGTGTTGTTTCAAAATATGGAACATGTTTACAATCACTCTGGGTCAGAGGAAGACAGAGAAGTTCAATTAACACAAGTTTCCTTGTTGCTATTTATTCCTGCATTCCTTCATTTATTGATTTTTTAAATCATATTTATAGGCCTTTTTCTTCCAATCAGGGGACTCACAGTATCAAAAAGAACAGAATTAAAAACACAATAAATTATATATTAGAAAACAATTGAGCTATAAAACTCATCAAAATACACTGAACGATTAAAATATGTAAAACGTTAAAAACGATCTCAGCTGAAAAAAATGGCATTCAGGGATTCTGTCATGATTTTTAAAAGCTTGCCTGAAAAGGTGGGTCTTCAGCTGTCGGAGGAAGGATAGAAGGGAAGAGGTCAGCCTGACCTCCCGAGGGAGAGCCTTCCATAACCCGGGAGCTGCCACAGAGAAGGCCCTCTCTCGTGTCCCCCATCAGCTGTGACTGCGCCGGCAATGGGACCAAGAGGCGGCTCTCCTCTGATGATCTTAAGAGCCGTAAATCCCCAGCAGATATGGAGTCCTACTGTAAATGGCCCCGTTCAGCAGTCTGTCAGCTTGCTGCTGTTTGGACTAGCTGAAGTTCCAGAATTGTCTTCAAAGGCAGCCCCACTTACGAGTGTGTTAGAGTAATCCAGGTGCGATGTCACTAAGACTCATATCATTGCCCTCCCAACCCCAGAATAAAGACACAAGAGAATAATATGGGTTAAATACGGGCCACACTTTATTGATTTAAATTCAAATTTGCCATCCTTTGGCAAAAAGGAGGGGGCCTGCTGTAGTGCGGAAACAGGTAAATGGCAGAGGTATCCAAATACCCCTTGATCAGCAAATGGGTGAATCCCCAGCCCCAGGGGTCTTAAAGACAGCAGGAACCCGGCCGGCCGCTAATAAACACCCCCAGACCTCAAGCCATCTTTAGTTGATGACTGTTGTTCCAGAAGTGGCCAAGTGCATCTTCCCTGTAATTACAGTGGTGCCTCGCTTAACGAGCACCCCGTACAACGATGAATTCGCATAGCGATCCCTTTTCTGGGATCGCTAATGCGAAGGCATCGCGTCGGCCCCAATGGGCAAAATTCGCATAGCGAAGACCTTCGCTTTGCGACCCGCAGATCAGCTGTTCAGCGGGTCCAAAATGGCCGCCAGAACACCCGAAATGGCCGTGGGCAGCGTTTTCGCGCCCTTGGTAAGCGAGGGGA
Source organism: Pogona vitticeps (assembly GCF_051106095.1). NCBI lineage: Eukaryota > Metazoa > Chordata > Lepidosauria > Squamata > Agamidae > Pogona > Pogona vitticeps. Next base: position 193,436,767 of record NC_135783.1, read on the forward strand.
GGGTGTGAAAACGCTGTGCGCAGCCATTTCCGGTGTTCCGGCGGCCATTTTGGACCCGCCGAACAGCTGATCCACGGTCTCGCTGCGGCCGAAATGGCCGCGCGTAGCATTTTTGCGCCCTCCCTTCGCTTACTGAGGGCGCGAAAATGGCTGCCGGACCCGGAAAACATCGCTGTACGGTGAGTTTTCTGCCAATTTGGAACGCATTAAACGATGTTTAATGCATTCCAATGGCTTTTTTTTGATCCGTACAGCGATGTTTTCGCATAGCGAAGGTTAATCTGGAACGGATTAACCTCGCTATGCGAGGCACCACTGTATACTATCTGCAGTGTCAGGAGGCCGGATGCGCTGTTGGCTTACCTGAAATTACATTGGGACACACTGGAAAATACTTGTTTTTTTTCTGCACTACCCGCCAGTGTGACCAACAGTTCCACCGAAAATGCCAGCATCCTTTTTCCAGTGTGGGATAGGCGAAAAATCCCCCCATCCAAAGGACAATCAGGATGAAGGTTAAAAATTCCTATCCAGTGCCTTAAAGGAGACCAGAAAAACTCACACTAGAAATATTGCAGACGGGTGCATGCCTGAAAAAGAAGAGGACAGTGCAAGGAGGGAACATCCCTTAAATAACCTAGTGTTCCCTCCCTCGGCCTTGTAGCTCTTGGAGGCTAGCTAGTCCCACGTTATCTGGGGTGCAGGGCAAAGAGTCAGCCACGCTGTTCGAAGTCTTTCAGACTCAACAGCGGCTGCAGCATTGCAGCCAAATCAGACATCTCAACAGACAGGTACAGCTGGCATACCCGTTTTAACTGTGCAAAGGCGCTCCTGGCAGCTGGCAAAATCTGGGCATCCAGGTAAAGAGATGAATCCAGGAGTGCATTCAAACTGTGAAGAGTGGTGAGAAAAACCGCACCTCGAAACATCTATACACCTGTGCCTATGCCCAGTTTTGTTCCATTTCCCTTTTATCCCTCACAGTCCCAGAGTTGATAGCTGTGTGCTTCCAGAACTCACACTCACATGTACACAGATACTGAAAATGGAATAGATAGCTGTGGGTCTATCTCTTTCATCTTCCAGAAACTTTTATTTCTCAACAAATGCTCAGTTTATAAAACTACAACCATGGCTTCAGCATTGCAAACACATTTCTTATGAGAATCGCATCACAATTTATAATGCTATACTGCATCTTGCAAATACTGTAATGCTTCTCTCGGAAAGTGTATTGTTCTTGCATTTTTGAAATAAAAATCTCCTGAGAAGCAAACCTGATAAGAGTGTGAGTTTGAGGGATAAATCCACTAAAACGTGCTATTTCCAAAGTTAAGAAATCCCTTATACTGGTGTTTCCCAACTTGGGGGTTGTGACACCTCCCCCCAAGGGGGTTGCAAAGCATTTTCTGGGAGGTTGTGGCTCACCTTAAATGTTTTGTAGGTCTTGTTACATAATTTCTCCCTTGATCTTTCAGAGCGGGATAATAAAGTTAGCAAATACATATGAAAAACAGGCCCTTTGAAACAGTTTCAGCTTTCTGAGAAGGGATGACTGTACCCCATTAAAGTGCCTATATATGTCTGGAGACAGCACTTGTTAACAATCAGGGAGGACTCATTCAATTAATCCATTCATGTTTCTCCACAGCAGGCACTGCAGCCATCATTTATGTTAATTAAATATAACATTCACACTATCAAGTTCTCAAGACAAAAAGCAACTACAGGAACAAACACTACAGGCATAGCCAAAAGAAAATTACAAACATATAAAATTAACTGCTCAGGCAACTGCCAAATGCTTCATAACAAGTCAACTAATTTCCATCCAGGTAATGCAAACAGAGGCCTTGTTTTAAATCAGGGTGTCCAACCTGGAGCGCTCAAGCCACACAAAGACAACGGTCTGATCTCATAGAGGCAGGGATGTGCGTTTCTGGAAACATTTCCAGGATTCTCAACAGAGCATAATCTGATTTAGCCTGTTTATTTAGCCTATATTTACTGACTTTTTTTTTAAGGTCCCAAGAACTCGTAAGTAGCTGGAAATCTTTGGTATAAAGCTTACGAATGTCAGGAATCTGGAAATAGGGATTTTCATCAGCTGTTCATTCCTTCTTCGCCTTATTTTCCTCCCAGTGATCCTAGAGGATTCTGCGAGTTAAACTTGTTTTGCACATGATAACAAAACGTTAATAAAGGGTGCAAGTTTTATAATTTGCACTCTTTAAAATTACAGTCTTCAGGTCTTCCAGGTTTTGAGAGGGTCCAGATCTTTTCTGCTACTGGCCTTTATTTTTCCAAGCTCTGTAAAATTTTAGTCATAACAATGTCAATCAGTGGAGTGGCAACTTGCCAGATTTCAATTTATAAACCTCCTGGAATTACAGAAAGTGCAGAAATAATACAATTTCTCATTGAAAAATAATTCTTGGATCTCTAAACTTTTGGGCCTCCAGCAGGTTAAGATTTTTTCCTATATGTTGACGTGATTTTAGAATTGCTTACACTCTAGTCTTTTAATTACATATCCTGTTAAAATACTTCACATAGATTTGACTTAACTAAGAGTTTAACTTAGAAAATATGCCTTTGTATAACACTTTTTAATGATTTTTTTCTTTAACACTGGAGATACAGTCTTATTATTTCATTTCGAAGTAACATATACATTTTTGCTAGAGCAAACGTTTTGTTAGGTTAATGACTTATATTTCTCACTTAGTTCATTAATTTTTTACAGGTACATTCCTGTAACACTGTATTTGGTTTTTATAGTTACTTTTTTGGATATTCATCAGAGGTTTATGCTTGCATATGCCTATCCAATAAAAGGAAGAAAAATAAAATAGGCTTTTTTGATGTTCAGTTTATCTGTCTTGCATGGGGAAAATAAATTAGAAAGCTATTCAGAAGAAGTGAGAATTTAATCCATGCCCATCTCTAGTGGAAATCCTTGTCTGGGTCATGGAGCCCTGTGGCCTTTCTAAAATGACTCTTGCTTATTTCAATAGAACTAATTTCAAAGTCTTTGCTTCCAGGCAATCCAGAGATATATACAGTAAATGAGTCACATCATTCTAAAAATAACAAGGGGATTCAAATAGTTTTAACACCATTGATTTTCCTTTCCCTGCAGCCTAATCAATCTCCACAGCCTCTGAGCTAAAACATCTACAGTATGCATAAAAACAGAGGAGCAAAATAGCCACTCAGCACCAAACCCACCAACCGAGAACTACTGGAGGAAATTCTAATGACCCTTAAAGGCTTTGCTGTTGCTGAAGGCCCAGGCAGTTTCACAAAAGGGGCAGCTACCTGGACGGACCTATAAATCACAACATCTGGTGATTTAAAAATGGGGAGACACATTGTTTAGCATGGCCCTTGAAACTCCTACCAAGCACAAAACATTCCATTTATTGTAGGCGGCCATATTCTTAATTTCTCCTCTTCTTCGATTTTGGCATCCGAGGTAGAAATGGGAGAATTATCAAGTCCCTGGTAGGCTATCGACCTGTACACAGTTGGCAAGGGGACTATGCTCAGAGTGGTAGGTCACAAATTGTGCAAATCTAGGGTAAAGCCATGTTAAGATACTTTAAGCTACTGAATCCAGACCCCTGCTGGATGCAGGAAATCCAGTGTTAGACACTGCCATCTTCCACAAATCCAAGCCATCATTCTAAGGAAATGGCTCTAGAGTTGAGAACAACTCTTGCCACCAAGGCATTTCTCCCAATGTTCAGCTAACATCCTGCCTTCAGTGCCATAAGGCTGCTGGATTGCATCTTTACTCCACTCTGTTTGACAGACCTCTGCGTTTGTCATATTTGAAAGGTATTTCTAGATCTCTATTCCCTCTTCTCCTCTCCAGGTTCATGCAGGTCTACCACCAGGCAAAGTCATATCACCACCTCAAGCAGCAAGCAAGCCACGCTAGAGGTCCATGTTGCACCACCTGCATATAGTATTCTGCTCTGGCCTATCCTTGCTGCCTTCAGTGGAACATCCTCCCTTGTTACTAGTGCTGGAGTAAAAATCAACTGGAAATCCAACCAGCTTTTACATGTGGACTGTGAGTGAAGGTGATGTTATCCTTCATTTCACACCATGCAAGCTTGTGGCCAAACTTTAATTCTTTCAACCTTTCTCCTTCTGTTTTTTTCCTCCCCTTCATCTTCAGTGCCCTTCACTGAACCTGTTCTAATATGACAAAAAGCAAAGAAAGAACAGAATAAGCCCCACTGGAGCTGAAAACACAGAAGATCTTATGACATAGAAAATACAGCTCGGCTGATGCAGCTCAAAATTGCAATAGACCTTTTTTGTAGCCTCAGCCCAATGCTGACTGATGTTCAGACTGCAATCAATAAAGTCCTAAAATCCTGTTTTAACCCATGCCATGCATATGATTCCCTGCACCTACACATGTTTGCATTTGTCTCTTCTAAATGTCATTTCGATGATTTCAGCCCCTTCTCCATACTGCTAAGGTCATTCCGAATGTTATTCCACCTTCTGAAATACTACCAATCCCTTCTCAAACTCTTCTTGTTGGAAGTGGAAAAACAGAATTTAATTTTAGGGTTCTTGGCTCCTCTGGCAAAGAGGAAAAATGGTTGGAGAGAACCCATACATGCAAGTGACTGGCAAATATAAGTAAGAGGTTTATTGGAGAAAAAGGAACAAAAGGGAAAGGCAGAGCCTAACGAAGCAGAGTGCGGTCCACCCATGACTGAAACCAAGCAGCTCAGAGTTGACAAAAGATCCATACGTACATTATAGAGGTGTTCATCAAAACAATGGCATAAGTGATGCTGTCACTCTTGGGGCTCTTGCTAAGCATCCTTGTTTAAAGTTTGCAATCGTTTTTACCTTTTGCAATAGTTACATTGCTGTATAGATGGCATCAGACAATGTCCTCAGGTTTTACCCCCGATCATGTCCGTAGCCTTTGAGAATAGGCCGTTATGTATCCTTTGCCTTCTCTTGCTGACCTAGCCCTTATCTTTAGGTGGTTTTTACTTCCCCTTTGGGCTTAGCAAGTTTACGCATGCTCTTTAGACCTTGTGTTTGTTCTTTCTGGCTACTCAGCAGATGATGTTTCCAAAGCCTTATTGTTTCTTGAGATATGCTTTGTGGGTGAGCTAATTCTAAGCTTTTAAAGTTAGACTAGCTAGACATTTGCATTCTGCGTAATAAATGGTTACTTAGAAGAAGAGAAAATGGGAGCAGTATATAAGATGTCCAACATTCTGATTTGGGATCACTCCCAATTCTAATTTTTCTCGACCTCTCCATCTGAGGCATTAATACAAATCTTACTGAGTGCCAGGCTCAGGAGAGAGTCATAAGGCATACCACCCACTCAAAGACCTAAATCTAAATGGCAGTCCCTGCTAGAAATAAAATTCCCTGGACTGCTGACTAATGTCACCATGTATGCACGCTCCATTCATTGAGGGCATCTGTTCTAGTGGGACTAAAGACAAGAGAGAGAGAGATCAAAAGATTTCTCCAGCTTGATAAGAAACCACTGGTAGCTCCACAGCTTAGTTTCAGTTTTCTGCCTAACTATGACTCTGCCTGATGATTAAGCCTGCATTTAATCAGTCTGCTAACCAAAATATGAGGGGGAACATTATCAGATCCTTTCCACCTAGAGTATTCCTACACTCCATTAAGCTCATCTCATGTACAGTACAGCCCTGCCCAATTTATGCAGACTTCTATAAATAACTACATTATCAAGGTCCTTACATATGGACTTCTTTCTAGTCTTTTCACTGGGATCCAAATCAGGCCATCAAATCTTCATTGTTCCAGACCTTCCTTATCCCCCCTTTTTGAAGATTGGGCCAACATTTGCGTGAGGGAAAGTTTGTAAACCTCACTGAATCTCAACGATTTCTGTAAGGCAATGAATAAAGACTTCAAAGACACGCTAACAAGTTTTTAAGAGTATCCTAGCTTACCAAATTCCATGTAACAGTTTATGGGAATTTCCTAAATCTGTTTCATAACTATCATGCAAAACAGTTCTACAGATTTCCTGCACAAACATTTTCCTTCCAACACACCCTAATTTTTTTTATAATCAGTGTAACTTTTCTGTGTGCACAAAGGCATATAATACACAAAGGCATATAATAAACACACCTATTTTGCTGAGTGTTTCTAAATGCAGAGTATCTAAATAATCAGTTTTATGAGAACATTATGGGATGGATCCAGATTTAGCCATGCTTAAAATATATCTAAAGCACATCTGTTCTCTTTTTTTCAACATTACAGATTAGATCCAGACTAAACCAAGCCATTATTCAGTCCCACTAATTTCAACAGGTCTACTTTAATGATGGTAAAGTCTGTATTTCCTTCATGGATTGCTGCCTTGTCGTGGCGAAGGGGCTTGAGTAACTCAGAGAAGCTATGGGCTATGCCGTGCAGGGACACCCAAGACGGACAGGACATAGTGGAGAGTTCCGACTAAACGCAATCCACCTGGAGTAGGAAATGGCAAGCCACTCCAGTATCTTTGCCAAGAACGCCCCATGATCAGAAACAAAAGGCTAAAAGATATGACGCTGGAAGATGGGCCCCTCAGGTCGGAAGGCGTCCAACATGCTACTGAGGAAGAGTGGAGGACAAGTACAAGTAGCTCCAGAGCTAATGAAGTGGTTGGGCCAAAGCCGAAAGGACGCTCAGCTGTGGACGTGCCTGGAAGTGAAAGGAAAATCCAATGCTGCAAAGAAAAATACTGCATAGGAACCTGGAATGTAAGATCTATGAACGTTGGGAAGCTGGAGGTGGTCAAACAGGAGATGGCAAGAATAAACATCGACATCCTGGGCATCAGTGAACTAAAATGGACAGGAATGGGCGAATTCAGCTCAGATGATTATCATATCTACTATTGTGGGCAAGAATCCCATAGAAGGAATGGAGTAGCCCTCATAGTCAACAAAAGAGTGGGAAAAGCTGTAATGGGATACAATCTCAAAAATGATAGAATGATGTCAATACGAATCCAAGGCAGACCATTCAACATCACAATAATCCAAGTTTATGCACCAACCAGCATTGCTGAGGAGACTGAAATTGAACAATTCTATGAAGATTTACAACACCTTCTAGAACTGACACCAAAGAAAGATGTTCTTCTCATTCTAGGGGACTGGAATGCTAAAGTAGGGAGCCAAGAGATAAAAGGAACAACAGGGAAGTTTGGCCTTGGAGTTCAGAACGAAGCAGGACAAAGGCTAATAGAGTTTTGTCAAGAGAATAAGCTGGTCATCACAAACACTCTTTTCCAACAACACAAGAGGCGACTCTATACATGGAAATCACCAGATGGGCAATATCGAAATCAGATCGATTATATTCTCTGCAGCCAAAGATGGAGAAGCTCTATACAGTCAGCAAAAACAAGACCTGGAGCTGACTGCGGTTCTGATCATCAGCTTCTCATAGCAAAATTCAAGCTTAGACTGAAGAGATTAGGAAAAACCACTGGGCCACTCAGGTATAATCTAAACCAAATCCCTTATGAATACACAGTGGAAGTAAAGAACAGATTTAAGGAACTAGATTTGGTGGACAGAGTGCCTGAAGAACTTTGGATAGAGGCTCGTAACATTGTCCAGGAGGCAGCAACGAAAACCATCCCAAAGAAAAGGAAATGCAAGAAAGCAAAGTGGCTGTCCAACGAGGCCTTAGAAATAGCAGAGAGGAGAAGGGAAACAAAATGCATGGGAGATAGGGAAAGTTACAGAAACTTGAATGCAGACTTCCAAAGAATAGCAAGGAGAGACAAGAGGGCCTTCTTAAATGAACAATGCAAAGAAATAGAGGAAGATAACAGAAAAGGAAAGACCAGAGATCTGTTCAGGAAAATTGGACATATTAGAGGAACATTTTGCGCAAAGATGAACATGATAAAAGACAAAAATGGAAGGGACCTAACAGAAGCAGAAGACGTCAAGAAGAGGTGGCAAGAATACACAGAGGAATTATATCAGAAAGATTTGGATATCCCGGACAACCCAGACAATGTAGTTGCTGACCTTGAGCCAGACATCCTGGAGAGCGAAGTCAAGTGGGCCTTAGAAAGCCTGGCTAACAACAAGGCCAGTGGAGGTGATGGCATTCCAGTTGAACTATTTAAAATCTTGAAAGATGATGCTGTTAAGGTGCTACATTCAATATGCCAGCAAGTTTGGAAAACTCAACAGTGGCCAGAGGATTGGAAAAGATCAGTCTACATCCCAATCCCAAAGAAAGGCAGTGCCAAAGAATGCTCCAACTACCGTACAATTGCACTCATTTCGCACGCTAGCAAGGTTATGCTCAAAATCCTCCAAGGTAGGCTTCAGCAGTATGTGGACCGAGAACTCCCAGAAGTACAAGCTGGATTCCGAAGAGGCAGAGGAACTCGAGACCAAATTGCTAACTTGCGCTGGATTATGGAGAAAGCCAGAGAGTTCCAGAAAAATATCTACTTCTGCTTCATTGACTATGCGAAAGCCTTTGACTGTGTGGACCACAGCAAACTATGGCAAGTTCTTAAAGAAATGGGAGTGCCTGACCACTTTATCTGTCTCCTGAGAAACCTATATGTGGGACAGGAAGCAACAGTTAGAACTGGTCATGGAACAACTGAGTGGTTCAAAATTGGGAAAGGAGTACGGCAAGGCTGTATATTGTCCCCCAGCTTGTTTAACTTATATGCAGAATACATCATGCGGAAGGCTGGACTGGAAGAAACCCAAGCCGGAATTAAGATTGCCGGAAGAAATATCAACAACCTCCGATATGCAGATGATACCACTCTGATGGCAGAAAGTGAGGAGGAATTAAAGAACCTTGTAATGAGAGTGAAAGAGGAGAGTGCAAAAAACGGTCTGAAACTCAACATCAAAAAAACTAAGATCATGGCCACTGGTCCCATCACCTCCTGGGAAATAGAAGGGGAAGATATGGAGGCAGTGTCAAATTTTATCTTCCTGGGCTCCATGATCACTGCAGAGGGAGACAGCAGCCCTGAAATTAAAAGGCGCCTTCTTCTTGGGAGGAAAGCGATGACAAATCTTGACAGCATCTTGAAAAGCAGAGACATCACCTTGCCAACAAAAGTCCGAATAGTCAAAGCTATGGTTTTTCCTGTCGTGATGTATGGAAGTGAGAGCTGGACCATAAAGAAAGCAGACCGCCGAAGAATTGATGCCTTTGAATTGTGGTGCTGGAGGAGACTCTTGAGAATCCCCTGGTCTGCAAGGAGAACAAACCTATCAGTTCTAAAGGAAATCAACCCTGAATGCTCACTTGAAGGACAGATCCTGAAGCTGAGGCTCCAGTACTTTGGCCATCTCATGAGAAGAAAAGAGTCCTTGGAAAAAACCTTGATGTTAGGAAGGTGTGATGGCAAGAGGAGAATGGGACGACCGAGGATGAGATGGCTGGACAGTGTCTGCGAAGCAACCAACATGAACCTGACACAACTCCGGGAGGCAGTAGAAGACAGGAGGGCCTGGCGTGCTCTGGTCCATGGGGTCACGAAGAGTCGGACACGACTAAACGACTAATCTAAGAATTAAGCACAGATCGGCCTGGCTGAAAGAGATGGGGGATCACCCACCAGGGCCAGGAAGGGATCAGAGGGAAAATTAATCACATCCCAACCTTTGGTAATCTGGACGACTCCAAGGACTGAACCAGGCAAACCCCAAAGAAACAAAACAAGGCAAAAACATCTGCCACCTTAAAGACTAACTATTATATTCTAACATGACCTACGGAAACAGACCTACGAAAACAGCATGAAAAGCTGAATGAAAGAACAGTTCAGCAAGCAGAACACGCTAAACTTTCATTGGCTCTTGGGTGTCCCGTACATCCGTGTGAAGTAATGCATGGCCTATGCTGTTTGAGGGCACTGTTGTAAACTTTCCTCGGGGAGACAGAAAACAGAGACCAGGCCTGAAGAAAAACGAGCTGGGGGAGAGAAGGGGTGGGGGAAGACTGGGGTCTCAGTTAAAACACAAGCAGAGGAGAGGAAAGAACAGGTAAAAGCAAATAGGAAAGAGAAAGAAGAGGGCAGAGGGATCCCCGCGTGTTCTTGCAGGGGATCTAGCCAGTTTTGACCGCGGAGCCTTGGGCTGAGAAACGGGCTTGGGACTGTCGTTGTGAAGAAACGGGCCCTGGCAGCAGAAGCGCTGCATCCAGTGATGCCTAAAGAACCCCCAGGGCTGACATGCATGCCATCCATTCCGATGGGTGCCCGTCACGCCGATGGGTTCCACCTCGCCCGCTTCCCCGGGTATCCCCGGGCTGGCCAGGCTCCTGTGTTGAAAGCGGGGCTGCCTTGCGCGCGCGCCCTTTCCCCCCCACTTCCCATGGCAAAGCGCCCCGCTGGCTGGCTGGCTCTCTCTCCCTCTCCCCCCGGAGTCAGGGCAGCCTCTCCCCCCGGGGGTGGGGGGGGTTGCTCGGAAGCGGAGCCCGGCGTCTTGGGTGGAAGCCTCGCTGCGCTGGACGGGGCTCCCTCCGGGGGGGGGGGGGACAGGGGGGACCGCGACACCGCCACCCCTCCATGCTTGGGAAGGGTGGGGGGTTCGGGGACGGCTCGCGGGCGCCAGCGCGACTTACGGGGAGGAGGCGCCGCGCTGGGGGGCGAAGAAGTCCACGGCGAAGCCGAAGAAGCTCCCCTCGGCGCCCGCGTAGACCGTCGGGTGCTCCACGTCCAGGTTGAAGGCGGCGCCGGGCCGCGGGAGGCAGACGCCGCTCAGCGCCAGCAGCAGGAGGAGGGCGAGCGGCCGACGCCCGCCGGGAGCGGCCATGGCTCGCCCCACCGGACCGACCGCCTGCCCTGCCGAGAGGCCCACCGGGCAGGGAGCAGGGGCGGCCTCGGACCCTCCCGCGCCCGGCGCTCCTTGGGCGATGGATGCCGCGCGGGGCCTCTTCGCCAAGGCCGGCTTCGGTAGGGCTCCGGCGGGCTCCCCAGGCGGCGGGCGGGCGGGTCGGGGCGCTCCCTCTTTTCCTTCGGTCGGAACGATCCCTGCTGGGGCAACGCGGGAGGAGGAGGAGGCGTCGGGAAGGCGGAGAGAGAGCCGGGGACAAGGCGATCGGCCTCCGCCTGCCGGGGCGGAGCGCTCGGTCCCGCCGGGCGACTCGCCGGAGCCCCTGTGCCTGGATTTTATCTATTAAAAGGCGCCCGTGGCCGAAGAAGGTGGCGGGGCTGGAGCGGGAAACTTGGGTCCGCTTGGCCGGAAAGCCCCCACCCCTCGCCCGATGTCTCGGCTCTTGTCGGACGCTTTGGCCGAAGAACCGCGGGGCGGGCTGGGCGGGCCGTCGGGTAGGGACGGGCTCCGGCCCGAAGGCGGGCAGGCCTGGCGAGAAGGTTGGCCCGCGGAGGGGGCGGGGATGTATACACACACACACACGCATGTATACACACACGTATTTATTTCAGCGTGAGAAAAAGGGGAGCGCCTGTGAGGGACGGGAGGGCATCTGCCACCTCTTCCAGGCCTCGGGGGTGGGGTGGGTTTGGGGGACACACCCCCGGGTTCACTTTGCCCCTAGGGAGGGAGAGTTGCCCGCAGCTGAAAAGGCTTTTTGGGGACGCATCCGGTCTCCCGCTTGCCCTCTCGCCTTCCACAAGGGAGAGGCGAGTATCTGAGCACCCAGACGTGTAGGGAGAGCGCGGGGCAGCCCGTGAGTCTCCCCAAAACTTCAGCACGAGGCACCCGCCGGCTGCCTGCGAAGGCTACCCTGGAAAGGGTGTTTCTTTTGTCCTGTATTTCCACAATAGTGGCCTGCTTTTTATTCGAGGAGTTCAGAGCCCTCTGATGGCTCTCTCTCCCACCAAAGAGCCCCAAATAACAACCACCGCCATCTATTTGTATCTTAAAGATCCGATCCGATACGAGTGATGGACTAGGACACTGCAGATCAGGGTTCGAATCCCCGCTCAGCCAGGGCAACCTCACTGGGGGAGTGGAGCTCTTAAAACCCCACCCTCAATATCCCACCTACCTTGAAAGGTCACTATCATTTTCTTCTGACTCGGTGGCACATAACAAGAAAATAGCCTTGTCACATTTGTGATGCTGGCTAACATCCTGTTGCTCAATGCAGCTAGAGTAGGCTTCTTTGAATCAACCGAACCTACAGGAGAGTTGACTCCCCAAATCCCCACTGGCTCAGTGGGCTTACTCTAGTGCAGTTTACTACACTGAGCAATAGGATTTCAGCCATGGATAAGTAGCAGCTGAGTCAAGGGAGTTCCATGGGTGAGAAAACTCAGATCTTCCTATTTTTAGTCCAGTCTTTGGACTGCTTGTTGTTTAGTCGTGTCCGACTCTTCGTGGCGCCATGGACCAGAGCACGCCAGGCCCTCCCACGGTTTAGCACTTTGGACTGCAACACACTGAATTTCTTAGCCCTCCAGTATAGCCACTGGCTGAGGGATTCTGGGTATAGTCGCATCAATAAGTAACTTTTGCAATGCTCTGTGCTGGCACAGAGTATCATCATCATCTTTAAACTGAACTGCTGGAAGGGACCCTTTGGGATCATCAAGTCCAGCCATTATCAAGGAGGCACGGATGGGGAATTGAACTCCCAGCCAGATCCTTAAGCCACTGAGCCAGGAGCAGGGTGGGGAAAAAAAAGCTGCGTGGTCATCGGGGCCCGGCCAGTACATGGATTGTCTACACATATAACTCCCTCACATATTGTTACTATGGCTGTGTTTTAATCTCGGTAGAGGCAGCAGAGCTAAAGAAGCAGAGGGATTGTTTTGCTGAATCAGCATGCTGCTTTCTGTCTGGCTGAGTCACTCAAAACTGGGAGTTCCGCTCTCAGTTTTAGTCACTAATTTTTAAAAAAATTCCCACCGTCTAGACATACTGAGGGTGTAGCCATATGTCATTATGTGAATATATGTACCCTCTCTTACAAACATAAGATTAAAAAAAAGAAAAGAAAAGCCCTCCCAAGGCTAGTTAAATACTCTGCTAGTACAGTATCTCTTATTTGTTGATAAAAATCTGGCCAAGCAATTATCAGCCTTGGCCAGCTGCACAATTGCCTTCCTTCTGTTGCAAAACGAATTCATTCTCCCTGCTTTTTAGAATGAATAACTGGCAGATTGGCAGCTAACAAAAGATTACAAATTCTAATTCTAGCCTGAGCAGGCAAAGATGATTTGCAGTTAAGCACTGTTCCTGTAAGTAAGATTCTTCCATCATGGAAAGAGGCAGACATAAATACCGGTACTTCTGATTCTGTTTGCTCTGTGTCTGGGCTCGGCTGCAGAATATATACAGGCCACGACTCTAAAAGAATCAGCTTCCAGACAGTACACGAAATGTGGTGTGATGTCTACATTTTATCTGCTCTTTAATGTTAAGTGCGGCTACCGAAATGAAAGTGGCAATTGAGTGGAGGAGAGCCACCTTCCATTTATGTTGTGTAACAATTAGGAAAACCCAGGAGTCTGTAGTAATACAGAGGTGGACAACAGTGCACCTCTCATGATGCGTTTTGACCTTCCTACTTTCGAACTGCCCCCCCTTCCAAAATCTGAAATGGCACTCTTGGGCAGAGGTTGACAGATCGTTCTACGTACTGCCTTGGCAATGTTACAGCTGATTAAAAAATATATTGTTAATGGGCATATTTGCCTTGCCAGAGCTGAAAGGATCAGTAGAACATTTGATAGACCCCAGAAAAGTTAGTTCTGTGGCTGGTGATTCTGGGAGTGGCAGTCCAAAAGAACTTTTCTGATCTCTAAATTTTGAGAAGATACAAATATGCATTTACAACTGGGACACGTGGCCCTCTGAAGGTTGTTGGATTACATCTATCAGTTTTAATCAGCATAGCCAAAGCTAAGGGATAATGGGAGTTGCAGTCCAGCAAAATCTGGGGTCTTCCAGTTATCGACCCATGTCTAACATGTTCATTTTCTATGTCTAGTGCCTTCAAAACGTGTACATCCATGCTTCTTAGAAAATAAAAAGCCATCTTGCTATAGACTATATCCACATGAATGGTGTTCCAACTTTTACAGTGTAATTTTTACTTTTCTGCTAGTTGTAAATGTTCTGTTGTTTAATTAATTTTATATTTTAAAAGCCAATCCAAATATGAATAAAATATCAGTATAAATATACAAGCGGTGCCTCGCATAGCGATTGCTCCGTTTAGTGATGAAATCGCTTTGCGACGCATTTTTTGCGATCGCAAAAGCGATCGGTTTGCTATGTTCCCTATGGGGGAATTTCGCTTTGCGATGATCGGTTCCCTGCTTCGGGAACCGAGCATCACAAAGCGACGATTTTAAAACAGTTGATCGGCAGTTTCAAAATGGCCGCCCGCTGTTTTCTAGCACGGATTCCTCGCTTACCAGGCAGTGAAAATGGCCGCGCTATGGAGGATCTTCGCTGAACGGTGAGTTTCCAGCCCATAGGAACGCATTGAAGGGGTTTCAGTGCGTTTCTATGGGCTTTTTTAAATTTCGCATTGCGATGTTTTCGTTCTGCAACGATTTTTGCAGAACAAATTAATGTCGCAATGCGAGGCACCACTTGTATACCTAAAACAGTCTTGTGGCTGAGTCTATATCAGTTTAAATAGCGCTCTGGTGACAACTATGTTATCTATTGTAGATAATTAATGTGTGTGTTCGTGTGGTTTGTGTGTACACATGCATATACACACTTTGTTGTATCATGGCTGATGCCATTCCTTTGTTATAAGAGGAAGCCTATGGTTTGGCCTAATATTGCAGGTTTCCGTACAGGGGTATGTGTGGAGGGATGGGGGAAATCAGAAACAAATAGAGTGCATTGAAGTGCAGCATGACTAGCAGCCAGGCTGAAATGCCTGCTTCCAAAGGAATTAATTTTAAATTGAAAAGGTACACTTTTAAAGTCTCTCTCTCTCTCTATATATATATATATAGATAGATAGATAGATAGATAGATAGATAGATAGATAGATTAGATAGATAGATAGATAGATAGATAGATAGATAGATAGATAGATAGATAGATAGATAGATAGATAGATAGATATAGATATAGATATAGATATAGATAGATAGAGAGATATAGATAGATAGAGAGATATAGATATAAAACTCCTAGGCATGCCAGGGACACACACAAACACACACACAAACACACACACACACACACACACACCCCTCTCTTGAATCTTGAGGGTGTAGGCTGTGCAGATCTGGCCTGGGCACTGCTTTCTGTTCAATACCCAGTGTGGTATAGTGATGGACTAGAACTCTGGAGAACAGGGTTTGAATCCCTGCTCAGCCATGGAAATTCCCTGCGGGAGTTGAGCTGGTCAAAGCATGCCTTCGATACTGTATCTCCCTTACCTTGAAAGCCCTGTTAGGTTTGCTCTAAGCCCATTTCTACTTGAGGGCACATAATGGCAACAATTGCTTTCTGACTTCATTGCTAGATGCAGACAGTCATTTGGAGCAAAGACTGGTTTTCATAGTAAAGGTCGCCCGAGTTTTCTCATTTACAGCTGAAGAGCTTTAAATCTGTTTTCACTTTAAAAAATTGCTCAAGTCATTATGGCTGAAGGGCAACCTATAAATGCAGTCCATAAACAAATAGAGCCTGCAACAGCTCACGTTCCTCACCGCGTACACAAAGGTAAAAGATTAGGTTGAAGAGAAAAACCTATGGTGGGTGCAGGTCCTCATAAAGGGAGTTGGTTTAAAATAGCATTTATTTCATTGCCAGAGATTGATCTGTGAAGATTCTCAGTCACCCAGGTGAGGTTATCTGGAAGTTGAGTCACGGCAACTGGACTTCTTGCTTCTTAGGTCGAAATGTTTCGGATAAGCAGTGAAACGTTTAAACCTAATAAGGAAGAAGTCCAGTTGCCATGACTCAACCTCCAAGTAATCAAGGATTGTTTATTATGGCTGTTAAGATACTGTTCAGATTTCCGGTGCTTGGATGAAGTCAACTTGTGTCAGGTTCAGACTGCCTGGCAACATCCTTTGCTTTGAAGCCTTTCTTTCTCCTAAAACCAGAGGCAGTCCCAAAAATTTTGCTGCCCGAGGCAAAGTGTAAAGGGCTCAACATCCCATTTCGCTGCAGATTTAGAAGCTGATTTGAATGGGAAATGACACTTTTCCTTCAATAGTGGTGATGGTATAGCATTCTCCATACACCCCAGCAAGCTTGAGTGGACGCCAGGGGAGGCGCAGGTGTGAAGTGGTCCTTTCACACCACTCTACCTGTTCTTCACACCCCCCCACTCGCTCTCTGCGGCCTAAGGCAGCTGCCAGTCCCAGCCATATGATAAGGCTGGCCCTGTAGTAGGCATGGGTAATAGAGAGGAAGATATTCTGGATAGCGTCTCATAGCTGTAGGCTTCAGAACAAGTCAGACAGAGATAGGCTTCAACGTTAATCTGTCACAAAGTTCCTAAAACGAGGGATTAAAATAGAAACCACATGCATGTTAGCAGCAGGATGTCATGCTTCCTGTAACTTCCTTTCTGAAGGCCAGCACTCTGACTCCAGGGTCAGATGAACTGTATCCGAGAGTGCTGAAGGAACTGGCTGAAGAACTCTCAGAACCACTATTCATTATTTTCTTGAAAGCTTTGGGGGTAAAGTGCCAGAGGATTGGAGGGGGGCCAATGTTGTCTCTATCTTCAAAAAGGGCAAAAAAGAGGAACCTGGGAACTACGGGCCAGTCAGTCTGACATGAATTCCAGGGAAAAATTTGGAACAGATGGTAAAACAGTCATTGTGCAACCCCCTAGAAAACAATGCAGTAATAACTAGAAGCCAAGACGGATTTGTCAAGAACAAACTGGGAAGAGGAAACTAGTGGGTACCCCAAGGATCAGTCCTGGGCCTGGTGTTCTTCAATATTTTTATTAATGACCTGGATGAGGGAGTGCAGGGAATGCCTGTCAGATTTGCAGCTTATACCAAATTGGGCAGAATAGCTAATACCTTAGAAGACAGAAACAAAAATCAAAATGACGTTGATAGGATGGAGCACTGGGCCGAAAGCAACAGAATGAAATTCAATAGGGATAAGTGCAAAGTACTGCTTCTTGGAAAAAGAAACCAATTGCACAGTTACAAGATGGGGGATACCTGGTTCAGCAAAACTATGAGCGAGAAGGATTTTTGAATTGTCAGAGATCACAAGCTAAATATGAGCCAACAGTGTGATGCGGCTACAAAAAAAAAAGCCAATGCTATTATACGGTGCATTAATAGAAGTATAGTTTCCAAATCCCACGAGGTGCTATTCTGCCTCTATTCAGCACTGGTTAGGCCTCACCTTGAACACAGTGTCCAGTTCTGGACACCACTCTTCAAGAAGGATGCTAACAAATTGGAACAGGTTCAGAGGAGGGCGACAACAACAATCTGGGGGCTGGAAACCAAGCCTTATGAGGAAAGGATGAAAGAATTGGACATGTTTAACCTTGAGAAAAGAAGACTTAGGGGTGATATGACAGCACTTTTCAAATATTTGAAAGGTTGTCATACAGAGGAGGGGCAAGATCTGTTCTCGATCATCCCAGAGTGCAGGACACGCAACAATGGGCTCAAGTTAAAGGAAGCCAGATTTCAGTTGAATATCAGGAAAAACTTCCTAACTCTTAGAGCAGAACAACAGTGGAACCAGTTACCTCGGGAGTTGGTGAGTGCTCCAACCCTGGAGGCCTTCAAGAAAAATTTAAGATAATCACCTGGCAGATCTGCTTTGATTTGGATTCCTGCCTTGAGCAGGGGGTTGGACTTGATGGCCTTGTAGGCCCCTTCCAATGCCGCTTTTCTATGATTCTATGGCAAAAGAACTGACGCAAGATAGGATTCTATATCCGAAGCAACAGGCAAGGAGTTGGGTGGGTTTTCTAGCCCTTTGTTTTGACATGTCTGAACAGATACAGCTCATCCTAATGACTGTTTTCCTCTTACAGTTGAAACTCAGGAATCTGGTGCAAGCATTTTGAGCAGCGGGAGGGACCCTTGGAAGATCAAGGCCTCCTGCTTTAATGACGGCCAGCAATGGGGAGACAAATAAGGCTCAGCTCCTCTTGCTGCTCTGTGCTGCCATCACTATAGCTGTCCCTCCCCAATGACCTAGAGTCCTGTAGGGCAGTGGTCTCCAACCTTGGGCCTCCAGATGTCTTTGGACTTCAACTCCCAGAAATCTTGGCCAGCAGAGGTGGTGGCGAAGGCTTCTGGGAGTTGTGGTCCAAAAACATCTGGAGGCCCAAGGTTGGGGACCACTGCTGTAGGGGCAAGAGAAGGAGGCAGCCCCTCACTGGGGCACAGCAGTAGCCCAGGACAGAAGCTACTGCCCTGGGCAACGGCTCCCAGAATCCCTTAGCAAAAATGATGTGGGCATTCAGGATGTGGAGAGTTATAAATCCAACAAGTTATTTTCCCAAGCTGGGGATGGGGTAAGAAGAATTGTTCTCAGGCTCCTTTCGAAATAGCATCCCCTGCTAGTAATGGGACTGCTAATTTATGCCTCCCCCCCGAGTCTCGAGCAGCAAAAGGACCCCGACCACAAGTGGCAGAAGTGACCGTACTCACTGCCTCTCTAGAAAGTTTCTGGTCCTGTGGAAGCAAGAGGCTGGATCGATGGGCCCACAGTGAGTGCTCTCCATCCCTCTGCAAGTGCTCAAATAGGCGACCACAAAGACTTACCCCTTTTCAGGTTTGACCTGGGGATGCTCTTATGCCCCAAGTAGTCAAATTAAGTGAATTGCTCCCTACCTATGTATAGACCCCCCAATACAATATTCAGTAGCCGTTGCATGTTCTCTGAAAATCCTGGACGCTGATTCCCTTCTGTTGCCAAATTTAAAGTATTGGAGGCTTTGGGGGGGGGTGTTCAACCGATCCCATGTGGGTTCTCGCAAACAGCCGTCTTTCAGAAACAGGAGGAGGTTTTATATTCTATGAACAACGGGATCAGAGGACTTATTGTGATGCACGAACAACAAAGTTATATGACAGAGAAATAAGTCCAGAAAGTGCTGAAATTAAAACGAATGCTGTGGCTGCGTTTTCTCTGAACCTTCCCCCTGCCCCCCAACTGACCTAAAACTCCCCTTCTTCCTGTCCCCCATGCTCCACACCCCTCCTTGGTGACCAGCCATGCTCACTCCCTTCTACCACCACCCCTCCCTGTGCTCGGTTTACCGAGCACAGGCTAGATAAACTACCGCCAAGAGCCCAGATTATGAGGGATTTCTAAGTTCCAACCAATTATTATATTTCCAGTCTTACACAACTGTTAAAAGTAATGTACATTTTGGGTCAGGTGGTGGTGTTTTAAAACTTGACTTCTCTTAGGGCCTCTGTCAGCACATCTTCCTCAGTACTGGGAAACTTGGTTTCTGAAAGCCATTTTTGTTCCTGTTACGTACACTGTTATGGAGTATGAATAGTTCCTATTTGCTGTTAGGAACTGTTGATCCGGCTGCACTCTTTCTTTGGGGGGGGGGGAACAACTAGTGGATCCAGCTGCATTCTTTTTTTTGGGTGGGGGACAACGAGTTGCATTGCTTATTACCTGTGCTACATCCGATTGCTTTTCTTTTAAAAAAGCCACAAAAACGTAGGATGTCCCATGAGTTCTGTTACTTCTGATCTCCCTTCTGACCTTGCCCTTCCAACTAATTACCCCATAATGTTCATAGCCATTCAAGGGATCAAGGGTCACAGAGAAGAAATACAGTTGAAGAAGTCCATAAGTTATAACTTATTGAAGTAGGAAGTTCCTCTTGATTTCTGTATGTTTTTTATCTTTTTTTTTAAAAAAAAAAACCAGTCCCTCCCTCCCTCTGTTTTTTTTTTTTTTTTTTTTTTAATTCTGAAAAGATTAAAAGAGTGGCTTAAACGTCATTGCTGGGAACAGTCATGCTCATGTATAATTCCATTAGCTTTTAGAGAGGAACAATGACTTTGCTTGGCTAGGGCATGATTTTATGAGCCCTCGTGCCTCTTAATAAATATCCCCTACCCCGGAACGGTCTTGCAGATGTCCAAAAATACACTGGAGACATTTAGGTGTTTTCCTATTCCTGTTTAAACTTAGCAACAAAAATGACATAAATCAGAAACCAATACGCCAAGATGGAAAATACAAATGGGTGTTCAAGATCTTTGCTCTATTATGGGACTATTTTTTGCTTATAGAAATGTACCTGCTTATGTTAACCTTGTGTGTTCAAAGCATCTACATCCAATTTGGATTGAAATATGGCATGCACTACAGGCTATTTTTGTAAAAACAGTAACCTGGAATGTGACAAGTACAGGATGCTTTCCAGATTCCATATCACAAAATCACATACTTCTGCAGTGAGTGAGTGAGTAATGTCCCGTAAAGCCTTGTGTCTGGTTTACACTGGCATGGCTTTCTCTTTTCATGTGAATGCATGACAGGTAGGACCCAAGTCTAAGTATGATCTACATTTGGTGATGAAACCATTGATGCTGGTTTATCAAGAGCAATGTCAAAATGAATATACCGGATTTACACAGCATAGACTGCTGCATGAACGCACCATCCATGCAATTTCTGTTAACAGGGAGCAAGGCATGCATGCCCACAAAATATATTTCAGGCAGTTGGAGAGGGGCACTGGATTGATATATCTGAGACACAGATGTCAAAACTGAAGCAGGCATGTTTTTAACGCATTTGTTTCTCCTCTTAGAGTTTCAGCTACCAATGCTGTCTTCCCACATTGCAATAAAACGTTGCGATCAATCTGATCTGTGCGGCTGTTTTCCTTCCATGTGGTCATTTTGTATAACATAGAGCTAGTATAACTGTAGTTTAATCAAGATTAGCTTTGTATTCATGCTGCTTTCCAAGCCCATATAGCCATGTCAGAGTACGACTGACATACTTTGCAAAAACATATTCATTCACCGCAAGATTAAACCCATATTCTTCCCGAAAGCCACTTACAAAATATTTGTAATTCAGCCTCAAGGCCAATGCCTCAAGGGTTCTGTGTTTTTCTCTGGAAAACATCCTCACCCTTTGGCCCACCACCAGAGTAGGGCCACTGAATCAATGTGAATTTGGTGAGTCAAATTCTCTGTAAATTCCATTGATTCAATGGGCCTAAGCTAGTTGCGACATTCAGCCTGCTAATTAGGCTGTAATTCCTGTCAGCCCTAGCCAACATGAATCATGGAATGATGGTAGTTGTAGTTTAACAGCATCTGGAGGGTCACACAAATGGCCCACCTGCCATTTGAGAAAGACCACACCTTTCCTGATCAGGCAACACTGGTTTCCCAGGTTCTCAGATCAAGGTTCTTCTGTGTACTTGGAAGTCTCAAGGCTGTCTTTGTAAACAGACTGATGCGTGCTCACAGAGGAAATCCGCTCCCCCTTCAAGCATCACTGATGGGAAAGCACCTTTGAATGAAAATCCAAGTACATGTGCACTCTGGTAATAACCTAACTGCAGGGAGAGGAGGAAAATGAATGGTCTGTCAGCATTCAGCAAGGGCAGCAGCACCCACAGGATAAAACAACATGCTTACATTTCTTGGATGCCAACGCAGTGACCAAAAGGTAATAATTAAACAAGTGAATACAGTACTCTTCTTAGGGAAATGTAAAACAAAGGATGCAAACCAAAGAGGGTGGCGCTTAAGGGAAAACGAAAACATGAAGTTAGGTACAATCTATGGCATGGAGTTTTTAACCTGGAACTGTGGCAGCTAGTTATGATGTGAAATCCTTGCACATTTAGGAAATTTTTTTTGTTATCTGTTCCTTGGTATATTTCATTGAACCTGACATTGTACTGCTGTACATGCTTTGCTGCAAATATACAGCTGCAGGAAAACTCGGTAGCAAAAGTCCAGCTAAGTTTAGAGCTTTGAAGGTGCAGCTAAATGTTTCATTGCCATGAGCTTATCACTGACCCAAACCTACTTTTAAAAAAATGAATTTTATAGACTTTCAGAGGGAGCCTATTTTGAGATACGCGCCCAATGTTTTTGACGGCAGAAGTTTTGTTTCTGTTACACTGCTGTCTTGTCATAATTTTAAAAAATTCATAAGAGCCAGTGTGGTAGAGTGGATAAAGCAATGGATTGGCACTCAAGGGAGCTGTGTTCAAATCTCTGTCTCAGCTACATTAAATGTAGTGGGGGCAGGGCACTGGCAAAACTGCTCCTTTACTCATCTCTCTTTGAAACCTTATGATTGTCTAAAGTCAGATATAACTTGACAGCACACAATTCCAGCCACAGTGACATGCAGAATTCAAATGAATTTGTGGCCCGGTCTATTTTATACCCTGGGGCCAATTCATACACAATGGCATCAGTGTAAAGGCTGCTTTTTACGTGTTCCATATGTCAGCTCTTATCACCATGCGAGTTGTTCATTTTAAAAATGAAAATCACAGGCAATTTTATCACTATAAAGTCCCATCAGTTTTTGCACTCTGCCTGCTTCCCACTGCCCCAAAGCTGAGGGATACTGACTACTCACCAGTCCTATGATAAGTAGGAACTAACCACCACTTTGGGGATAAAAGCGACCATTTTAAAGTTGTATACTATTCACGTTCCACATTCTAGCTATTAAAATGTGTTTTACCTGCATTCCTTTTACTAAACTCTAACTTCTTCAGGTTGTTTCTTCCGTGCAGTTCTAATTCCCAATGCATGTAACAGCTACCATTGCAATTCATCACATCACACTGAGTAAAAAACAGAAATTCATTCAAAAGCTAGTAACAACAAGACTCGGCTGGCACTTGCACATTTGCATTCCTGCCCACATCAAAGGACAGGCATCTGATAGAATGGTATATCCGTATCTCTCCTTTGCATGGGTAGTAAAGGGTCCTTTGCAATATATGCGCAAGCATCAACATGCTTCTCAAAGGACCTGGATGCATCTTTCAGCTTATCAGAATGCAGCACCAGCACCCAATGTTTCTGTTTTTTGAGTTAGCTCTTTCACTAGCCCATAGAAACCAGTAAAGGCAGGCTTGCTTGCCTTTGCTGGAAGGCAAAGGAATCATACCTATACAAAAACTTATGCAAGCAACTTGGTTTTAAGATGCTACAGCAACATTTCTTCTATTGGAAAAATATACCTCTTAATTCTTAAGATATGCCATTATGTCTAGGGGATCATCAGCTATGGGAATATAGAAGACCCTGTAAAAAAAGGGAACCTTACACCACACAGGCCTGTTTAGGTTCTAAGAGAACTGACCACAAAAATCACAGGATTTCTACTTAAGTGATAGCCAGTTGTGTCTGTGGAGCAGACACCCTCTGCCTCTGCTGCCTCTGCTCTGAAGGTTTTGGAGGTTCCTTCAAAGAAAACTTGGGGATCTATGAAGAAAGGAGAGGACAGGAAAGTGCCATTGTATCAATAGAACAACACTAATTCAGCACCAAATGCTGCCCTTTGGTTTTCCCTCCACGGAAGTCATTCTTTGTATCATAGAGTCACAGAGCTGGAAGAGACTACTGAGGCCATCCAGTCCAACCCCCCCATGCGGGAACATACATCAAAGTACCCCCAACAGATGGCCATCCAGCCTCTGCTTAAAGACCTCCAAAGAAGGAAACTGCACCACCCTTCGAGGCAGCCTTTTCCGCTGCCGGACAGCTCTGACCGTCAGGAAGTTCTTCCTAATGTTCAGATGGAATCTCTTTTCCTGTAGTTTGAAACCATTGCTCCGTGTCCTAGTCTCTGGAGCCCTGGAAAAGAAACCTGTCCCCTCTTCGACATGACATCCTTTCAGATATTTAAACATGGCTATCACATCCCCTCTCAACCTTCTTTTTGTAAGGCTAAACATTCCCAACTCCCTAAGCCACTCCTCGTAGGACACTGCTTCCAGACCTTTAACCACTTTCGTCGACCTCCTCTGGACACATTCCAGGTTGTCAAAGTCCTTTTTGAATTGAGGTGCCCAGAACTGGACACAATACTCCAGGTGAGGTCTGACCAAAGCAGAATAGAGTGGTACTATCACTTCCCTTGATCTAGACACTATACTCCTATTGATACAACCAAGAATCGCACTGGCTTTCTCGGCAGCTGCAGCAGACTGCTGACTCATGTTCAGCTTGTGGTCTACCAAGACTCCTAGATCCCTTTCACAGGTACTGTTGTCTAGCCAGGTGTCTTCTATCCTATATCTGTGCAGTTCATTTTTTCTGCCTAGCTGTAGGATCTTACATTTCTCCGTTGAAATTCATTTTGTTTGTTTTGGCTCAGGACTCTAATCTGTCAAGGTCATTTTGAATTTTAATCCTGTCCTCTGGGGAATTAGCAACCCCTACCAATTTGGTATCATCTGCAAATTTAATCAACATACTCTCTATTCCTTCATCCAAGTCATTGATAAAGATGTTGAATAACACAGGATCTAGAACAGAACCATGGGCCACCCCACTAATCACCTCTTTTCAGGATGAAGGGGAGCCATTTGTGATCACCCTTTGGGTTCGGTCAGTCAATCAATTACAAATCCACCTAACAGTAGTACTATCTATCTCACATTCTACTAGATTATTTGCAAGAATATCATGAGGAACCTTGTTGAAGGCCTTACTGAAATCAAGATATGCTACATCCACAGCGTTCTCTTCATCCACCAGGCCTGTAATTATATCAAAAAAAAGAGAGATCAAATAAGTCCGGCATGACTTGATTTTGAGAAACCCGTGTTGACTTCTAGTAATGACAACATTGATTTCTAAGTAATTACAAACTCTGCTTAATTATCTTATCTAGAATCTTTTCAGGAATTGGTGTCAGACTGACAGGGCGATCATTATTTGGGTCTTCTTTTTTTCCTCTTTTGAAGATAGGGACATTTGCCCTCCTCCAATCTGTGGGGACTTCCCCTGTTCTCTAAGAATTCTCAAAGATTATTGCCAATGGTTCTGACATGACTTCTGCCAGTTTTTAATATCCTTGGATACAATTTGTCTGGCCCAGGCTTGTATCGGCTTGACAGATTCCACAGTGCAGTCCTCTGCCTGTTACCTCTTATGTTCAACCATGCTCATTCTGCTGTGCTCATTGGGATTTGCTGATGGGAAGCACACACAGAATTACAGCCTTAGTCTAGCAGAAGCTACGGTCATGTGATTTCAGTATCACAACACAAGAATTCTACATTATCTTGGTTAATCAAAAGCCACCCTACTGCTCCTTTATGGATTCCCATTCATACACTATAACAGCAATTCCAGGCAGTGCATACTGTAAGTTATTTCATGAATGGAAATCGGATTTTATTTTCTACTCAGCTTTTCAAGAGAAGAAAATGTAGGGCAAGTGTTGCTCCTTTAGATGCCAACAGTACTGGCCTACTTCTGAATGGATTAAGGCTCTTTTTCAACAATGAAGCAGTGTTTTTCAAGCTTCAAAGTCTGCATTCTGCTCCATTCTCTATTCCAGTCTGTGCCACCTGCTCCCAGGGACCTTGAAACTCAGCTACATAGCTATAGCTCTGTGGATGGAAGTACTGTACTAATTTAATACTGGATAGCTAGATAGCTCAGTGGTTTAGGTATCTGACTGTAGAGCCAGAGGTTTGGAGTTCAATTCACCCACTGTGCCTCCTGCAGGTAGAGTCAGCCTGTGTGGCCTTGCCAACTACAGTGGGGCCTCGCTAGACTATTGCCTCGCAAAACGAGGAATTTGCTAGATGATGACTTTTTTTGAGCAATGTTGCGCTTCGCAAAACAACTGTTCCTATGGGCAATTTTCGCTGGATGATGTTTGGGTGCTGCTGGCTTTCCAGGGTCTGCCTCCTAGAAAAACAGCAGCATATACTTTCTACCCCACTTTTTTGAGATAAAAAAGTAGGTCCTATGTAATTAATGTATTTCAATGGGGGGAAAAAACCATCTTGCAAAGCATCACCAATGGGGCTATGGATGCAAATGTAAATGATAGAGGATGGTGAAAATACCCAGTAACCAAAGGGTAAAGAGATTGTAAAAAAGCCAGGGAAATCACAAATGTAATCTTCCATTAACACAAATTATGCAGTTGAGTTCTTCACATTTGGGGAAATCACAAGAATCAGTAGCATACCCAAAGTGCAATGGATGAGCCTCCCCCTAGGAAAACCACTTTTAGGACATATTTCCCCTGTAAGGTATGAGTTGGAATGGCCCTTGCACCTCATACCCCCTTCTGTCCCCTGACCCTCTAAGGCATGGTGACCCCCTGGCTGCACCTCCCACTCTTAGTACAGGGCTGCACAGCCTCAGTCCTGCCAGAGGCCAAGAGAGCTCCTCAATGTTTTGGGGTGCCCTGTGGGATCCCCATCAGGGGCTAGGTGTTCCTCCCACAATCCTCTAGTGCACAGGTATTAGCATATGCTAATGCCTTATGCTAATTGTGGGAGGAACACCTAGCAATCCTCTAGTGCACAGGTATCTACCTGGAAAATCCTGAAAAGGGTTACCATAACTCAGAACTGACTTGATGACACATTTATTATTATTATTATTATTATTATTATTATTATTATTATTATTATTATTATTATTATTATTATTATTATTATTATTATTATTATTATTATTATTATTATTATTATTTAATGGAAGAAGGGATTCTGTAAATTTATGAATAACAGGAAAGGAGAACCTCAAATTCAGAAAGGGTTGGAAGCTAGCCTGCCCAAGGCCCATTGCCAACCTCTCTTTCTCCCCAAACTCATACTTCTCTTTAGGATGAAGATGGGTTCCACACACCTATCAGAAACAAGGCAAAGATTCCCTTGAAGAAAGGAACCTTTGCTTAGCTCTACTTATAAATGCCCGACTCTCAACCAGTGCATCAATGTGATGGCTGAATCTTAGTCTGGGGCTGAGCCAGCTCCTAAAAGCACTAATGGAGAGCAGATGGCACCTTCCCTCTTCTTATGTGCGGAAGGGGGAATAAAGCAACGTCTCTGGCCAAAGTACAGTATAGAAAAACACTGACTGGAGACTATGGCCTAAATCCAACTGGAGTAGGTCCAAAGGATCAATGGGATTTCCATAAAGTGTTGACTCACCAGGTAACAACTGAGTCACTGAGTAACAATTGGAAGGATCAGCTGAAGTTAGATGAGGTTACTGCCATGTCAACCTACAGAGATTTGAAGGAAAGGGAATCTGGTGCTTAGTCCACTGCATTTCATCTTCATTGAGTAAGAATTTTAAAAAGTAGAAAGCCAGGAAGCCAAAAATCTAATTTGGATCTATCAACATTCTGTACGGGGGGCGGGGTGGTAAATAATCTAGAAATTTAGAGGGTAATTAAAAAAAACTGCAGCTCCCTCAGCATGGGAGTTCATTTCAGGGGCTCATCCAATAATTATAAAACTACAATACTAAAGTTAAAAATTTCCCACTGGGTTTGAAACATCCCTAAGAACAACAATATACATATTCTCTCTGGCTTTAGCACATAGAAAGGTAATGGATATAAAGCCATTAATGTGGCTTTTCCTGAAAAAAAGAAAAAAGAAAATCTTCCAGTGCTTTAAACAGAACCTGATTTAGCATATTCATTTGACTTACATTTTATGGGTGACAACCTTTTCAGGCCCAACAATCCAGAAGTATTTGAAGTGTAGTATCTGATACAATAGTTATGTCAGGCTAAAACTGGGGAGACCTACATTCACATCTGCAATCAATCATGAGGCTCCCACTGTCCCTGTAAACTTCACATGACTAATCTAAAAAAACATTTATCTCATAACAGCACAATTTATCAGCATTCTGATTTATGTCTGACTGAAGATTTCAGAATGATTACTAACTCAGAAACTTTGAAATTGAAAAGGTTACTTATAATTATAATTAGGGGGAGGATTTCTATAGCATGCCTTATTATTTTCTGCAACCTACATTTTTAGTTTATGGGTGGGTTTGAACATGTTTATGAGCAATCTGGTGAGAGAGGCCAGATTACTCAAACAAATTTGAACATGCTTATGGGTTCACATGTAGGTTGCAGAGAAAATGTGAAATGTCATCAAAATCCTCCCCCTGCATAATAATACTGCCATCTACTCACTGTTATTAACAAATTATAGGAAACAACCTTCAACCCCACCCCCACCCCCCCAAGACAAGGCTTTCCTGGTCTCCTTATATGATAGTTCTGGAAATCTCTCCAGAGACATTATTACCTGGGGCTTTTCAAGCAGTGTTTCAGGAAATCCTAACACTCCTCAGAAGCTTCTCATGAGTTCACTGTTAAAGAGATCTGTTGTGTCAATTATATAAGTGAATCTATACCTGCAGACGGTGCAGTACAGGCTATGCTCAGTGGCACAATGCCAAGGTTTAACAAGCTAGATAGTAATTTGAAAATCAATGCTTTCTTAGCATATCTAGAGGATTATCAAACACTGATGATCTACTGCAGTGGTCAGGGAACAGGGGTAAATTACCCCAAATGGGGTAAAAATGAAAATCCTGGGGGTAATGAGGACAGTTGCGGCAGCGCGACCGTCCTCATTACCCCCAGCCATTTTATTTCCAATGGTACTGTTTGTAGGTGGGCATTCCATCGCGGGGAGAGCAAGCCCTGGCAAGGAACTGCACAGGGCACCTGCCTACCCTCCTTGCCTCCAAAGTGGGGGGAGGGGGGGTGGACCGGGCTGGCTGGACTCTTTGCTTGGCGGAGCCCTGGCTGGGGCTTTCTTTCCTGCCCATATCTGCCTGCCCAGTGCGCTGGTGAGAGGCTCCTTCTCACCCTGCCTCACCTGAGCTCATGGCCAGTGGACCTGCTGGCCCTGTGGTGCCCACCTTCCCTCGCCAAGGATGCGATTTCCCAGCGGCATGCTGGCTCTAGACTGGTTGCTCGGGCGGCGGCCGCAGGTCCCGGGTGAGCGCAGAAGTGGGGAGGGGGGTTGGCTGCAGACAGCGAGAGCAGAGTGGCAGTGCTGGGAGGGGGCAGGGTAATGTTGGCATATATAAATTTTTTTGGGGGGGGTAAAAGATCAAAAAGTTCCCTGACCCCTAATCTACTGAGATTGACGCCCTCTCACATGCTTCAATTTAAGTACTCTGTAACAAAGGGTCATTGCTCAACCAAGACTACTGTAGTAAGGTGCTGTTTGATATAACTGAAGTATTCAGTGAGAAAATACTTTGTTTCTGAAAGGGAACATTTTATAATATACCTGTGAAAACAAGTCAAAATGCTAATGCCTTTTCACATTGATTCCTATGTTAAAGCCACCAAGACCTATTTCTCCATGTGATTCACTGCACACTCCTTTAAACAAATTAAAAGGATTCAATGCAACTCATGTATCATCGTGTATTTTTCTTTGCTAGAACTGAGCTTAAAGTAAAAAGCTATTGATGTATTTTAGCACAAATATGAATGCAATGATCCAAAATCACTTTCAGTAGCAAATACTCATGAGTAGAGCTCACTGCACCTCATTAAAGGTACATTGGCCAAGGAATAATGTAACAATTAGTACAATATTCCGGTAAGTTAACAATCACATTTTAAACTTGCGGCAAGGAGAAGTAGTTGGCATCCTACTTCATCTCAAGTCTACTTTTTAAAGGAGATGAAAGATTTAAGGCTACAGAAAAGCCAAGATACGTGTGGGAGAGCTCTTTCTGTTCCTGCAATTTACTCTGCCTAGAATGTGTCTGTCTTGCTACAAAACAAGTGAAAAAAGTAGTTTTTAATTTGATCCAATTGGTTCACACACTCCATCTAAAATACCACCGTAATACAAGAATTCTTCATTCATATATGCAATTAAAAGCATATCCCACTGCCTCTAGAAACTAAAGAATGTAAGAAACCCCTGCTCTTCACATATTTGAAGCAAAATTCCAAAACATCACAAAGTTTACACTCTGTATGCACAGATCTGCATGAAACCAGGAAGGAAAGCAAAATGATAAAAGTTGCATCAGGTGGCATTTTACATACACTTCACATTTTTAAGAAGGCGGAACACGTCTTTTGACACAAGGACAAGCTAGAGGCCTTTAATACATACCAGCAGAATGGCTTTTCTTTAGGACTATTGCTTATGTGTAGAATATGCACATTCAATAGAACCAGTGCTTTTTTGAAATCAGATCATCTTTATTTACACCTTTGTGGCTTATGCTTAAATTTTAGAATTAGAGCCCCATTCTTGAACGTCATTTTACAGATCTCTACATGAAGTACTCGCTTGCTTTAGATTACAAGATCTTTTCGGCACTCGTAAGAGCATGGCCGCTTCGAGCTGCTATCACCTCCATTTTACAGTACACAGTTCAACTGCCAACCATTCAAACATACTTCTTTCAAGTGCAGTTCTGCTGAAGGACTTCACTTTGACTTCCTCATGGACCTGGT
This sequence comes from Pogona vitticeps, assembly GCF_051106095.1. Taxonomy (NCBI): domain Eukaryota; kingdom Metazoa; phylum Chordata; class Lepidosauria; order Squamata; family Agamidae; genus Pogona; species Pogona vitticeps. The sequence goes on from NC_135783.1 coordinate 193,467,201, forward strand.
AGCAATATTCCCCTTCACACATCCTGGAAAAGGAGTCAGACTTGTGGTGGGAGTTTCATTACAACGCCATTGTATATCAGGGAAGTCCTCTCAGCATCTTATCTGGGTTGTTTATTTTATGAAGCAGGTTAAGAGTAGATCAGAAAAAAAACAGGAGGGGGAATATTTTTGTGCAGTGTTTTTCCAGAATCACACGAGAAATCAAGAACTCTCCATTTAAGAATTTTAGATAAAACAGATGGAGCCTTTGTTCACTTTGTCAAATAGATTTATATTCCTATACGAACTGGCTTGTTCATTCCTCTAAATCAAGTGTGTTTAATTCTTCTTCTAGCTCTTCCAAGTCCTCACCAGTAAAAAGATTTTCATCAACTGGTACTGCATCGATTATTCCGTTTTGTTGGCTGCCTTCTGTATCACTGTCAGCTTGAAAGTCATTTTGCTCTCCGTTCTCCAAACCGCCACCTGAAGCTTCACTCAGTTTGTTATCTGAAAGGGAAAACAGTTCTCACTAGGCACCATTTCAACATGCCACCCATCATTTTCCTCTGCTGATACAGAACTAAAACATATTGACTATGCAACTCTTGAAAGTGAATCTGATGAATCTGAGAAATACCCTGGAATACAATGAAGAGACAAAAACATTCCTAATCGGAAATAGGGGTCACAACATTGGTCACAGTTTTTGCGATCCGACAGCTGTTTTTCAAGAAGATCTTCTGATTTGCCAAACTCTCGATACAGCCTCAAAGAGTCCACCACTCTTCAAGTGTAAATAAATATGGCCAAAGAAATAACACTTGTGAATTAAACCAAAAAGACAGGTCACTTCTAATTGGCAGGAAGCTCCACAGAACTTAGGTTTTACCAACTCCACTCTAGGGCACATTTAACTAAAGGCCACAGAGTTTTTTAGGCTTGCTTTTTAGCAAGTACAGTGGTGCCTCGCATAGTGGGGTTAATCGCTGAACGAATCAAAAAAACCCATTGGAACGCATTAAACATCGTTTAATGCGTTCCAAATGGGCCGAAAACTCACCGTTCAGCGATGTTCCGGGATGGCTGGCAGCCATTTTCGCGCCCTCCCCTCGCTTAACGGGGGTGCGAAAACACTGCGCGCGGCCATTTCGGGGCTTCCGGCGGCCATTTTGTCCGCCGAACAGCTGATCGTCGGGCTTCGTTTTGCGAAGATCGGTAAGCGAAACGCTTGCCGATCTTCGCAAAGCGAGTTTCGCCCTATCTAAACAACGTTGAGCGATCGCATTAGCGGTCCCAAAAAAGGGATCGCTATGCGATTTCGTCGTTGTATGGTGCGCTCGTTAAGCGAGGCACCACTGTATATTTGCTCAGGATCAAGCTCATTTTCAAATACAAATTTCAAGCCTTCTACTAATTATTTCTTCTTCTAGTTTCTTGAAATAGTGTTTTACATTTTTCAGCTTGTAATGGAAACATTAATTATGCTCTGTGCTTTCACTCTCTGTAAACTTATAGTCTACGTGCACCTAAAGGTGTAGAAGTTTGCATTCCTCTTCCTGAACAATGCAAAAGGAAGTTAATCCTTCGCTATGGCTCATTTAACAGACTAGCTGCCACTGAGTTCTTCTTTCTCTTAAATACTAGCTTGCTATCCTAAGAACAAAAGTCAGTATCCTGTTAGATTTTCTATACACAGAAGAGACATTACAGATGTCTCTGTGGTTATGTGATGTGAAATAACTGTGGCTGCTGCTCTCATTTCCAGTCCAAATTTGAAAAATTCGAAATGATGGAAGGAAAGAACTGGTGCCTGAGTTTGCTTGTTTTCCTTTTTCTCTTTCCTCTCTCTCTCTCTCTCTCTTTATTATTATCTCTTTTTGATGATTAAGTTTACAGGTAAGAACTATTATCTGAGAAAACAGTAGAAATTTTGCTATGTTCAGTACTAGCAAGCTCCATCTGACTTATGTGGAACTGATGAATTAACCTCCAAAATGTCCTGTTGTTAACTGCCTTGCTCAAGTCTTGCAAATTAAAGGCTGTGGTTTCCCTTATTCAATCAATGCCATGTTCGGTCTTCCTCTTTCTTTCCTGCCTTCAACTTTTCCTACCATTACTGTCTTTCCCAGTCAGACTTGTTTCTTCATATATGGCCACACAGAACAGCCACAGTTTGATCATTTGAGGTAGAAAGATTAGACATAATAATACATTGTTATATTCAGGATCAACTATTTGAAAGAGGGGCTAGACTAGCACTATTCACAGGCAACTTTCACACTGCTCCTCATTTTCCCTATTTCAGAAAGCATGAAAGATTACAGGGGGACAACTGTCCTAATCAGAATACTCAATTGACTTTTATGTTGATAACTGACAGAATTCATATTTTATTGGAATTAAGTGGAATAAAGCCTTGATTTGGATGGCTCATGATAGATGCGATAATGGATACATTTATGTTTACCTGAGCACCATATATCTTACAAAATCAAATGACCGCTGCTATGGCATACTGTTTTAATAAAAGTACAACCTATTCAAGCTAGCATTTTATAAAGTCTGTGCCATACTGGAAAATGAAAAACCATGAGAGAATAACTGCAAATTTGGGAGGGGTCATATTTTGGCACTTAGATGTTAGATATAAAAACTTCCAAAATCTACAGACTACCAAGTCTTTACCAAATAGCAAGCTTTTCCAAAATCTTACCATCCTGTTCAGCTGAAGTGTATGTGCTAAATCGTTCCAGGCTAGCTACAGTGATTCCAGTCTCATCTACAGCCTTTGGAACATACAGGTTCAAGTCCACGTCATTTACACACACCTGTTCATCAACCTAAAAAAGAAACAAAAAACATTTTCTAATCAGTCAAACTTCATCTTGTTGACAGCAAAATTCTTGCATGGTGACCCAGAAATTAAACCCCACTGCATTCAACGTAGCATAGGTTGCATATGTATAACGGTTTATGATTGCAGCCTTAAGCATCTACTGAGTCCATATATGAGTCCACCTGGCATGTGACATTCACAAAAGATGCTACAATTATGGATGTGGATTGTCTTCAGACGATGGTATAAAAACAAACAGAACCAGTGGAATTTGTGCCTTTCCAGTTCCAAAAAATAGCCTAGAAACATTAAAAGGATGGAGCACCATACCCACAAAGCCCTCTTGTCAAATTTGGCACTCATAAATTGTAATCAGAACTAAGGGAAGAGAAAGAAGAGTTGCTGAGAAAGGAACATTTTTACCTCAGAAATGAATCTTTCTTGTCTGTCCTGTAGCAAAATCATTGATTAAAGCATCAAAGTCTCTACTGCGGCCAAAGCACCAGTAATTTCAGATGCACAAAACAGGAACAGGGATAGGAAAAAGAAGGATAGCAAGTACAGAACAGTTGAGGCTCCCTGCCTTGCCTTTTCAAGTAGAAATCAATGAACAGTGCACCAAGTTCCCTTCTGAAGTCCCTCACTCCTTCTTTCCCAGTTATGCCTTAGGAAGTTGATGGGGGTCTCTCTCTGGTCAGCAGAAGGGTAAAAATAATAACAAAAGAGAGCACCTGACTTTGCAGACAACCATCACCTGACTCAAAGCCTTTTTATCCGGCCTGCACCATTCACCTATGACCTGGCCTTGCCACTTACAAAGGGCCCTCACCTCCCCCCCCCCACAACTGCCCCCAAGAACTGGAAACAGAAATATTAGAATGAACTTAAATAAGCATGGGGTTGGATATCTCCAAAAGGGCATACGGAAAGTTGGACACCAGTTAATCCATGCTTTTATTCGGGCACTGAACAGATTGAGGGGCTAAGACACCTTCCTGATTATGAATATATATATTTACAAGGTTTGTGAACCATGGGATGTTATTCTTTGCCTGACTAATATAATATAAAATCTTCTTGTAGCTGCCTTACCTCATCTTCACCGGTTCCTTGAATATAATGAGTGTCATCAGCTTCCTCATCATCTGCGTCAACCAACTCTGGTCGGAATTCAAACACTTCACGTCCACTGATCTGCCCACAGAAAAAGAGCACACAACATTAAAGAGAAGCAGAGAACTTAGAAGTAGAGCATATCATCTGAATGTGCCACTGCCTTGTTATATACTCCTGTTATAGACCACACCCGACTGAAGAGAGGCACTTACCACCAATGCTTTGCCAGCCTTGAAGTCTGCTTTCCTTCTTTCCATATCTTGCTCAGCCTTATTAATTTTTTCTTGTCTTTTCCTTTTCTTCCACGCCAGGAAAGATTCTAAAGTAATTTTAGTAACATTTGCTCCCAAGGCAGCACGCTGCAAGGCAAAACAAAACTCTACTCACTGAACATGCTTTTAGAAGGCTACCTGTTCACTCCAGACCTTTTTTTGTTGTTTCTGCTGCAACAGACTTGTTTTTGTCCATTTGGCAAATTCAGAAAAAATATTGTAAACGTTCTATCTAGTCCTTTTGCAAAGACATTCAGGAAATAAATCTCATTTGGATGACAACACCCAGTTGCAGGCGCACAGAGTCCTATGAATCTCTATGGAGTGACTTGGAACTGAGGGTGAGAATCCCTTCTTTATCCCAATTTCTACTGAGCCTGCAAAGATTAGATAAATATTACAGTCAGAAGGAAACAATTACCTGCAACCGTAGTATCAGTAAACTTGCCCATTCAAACATTTGAATTGATCAAACATTTTCAAAGCACATGTAAGCCAATTTCTTGAGGATTGGCAATATTTAGTTTATAATATATTAAAAGTTAATTTCTTCCATTACACTTGGGTGCCCTCTAGAGACAGGAATTTCATATTCCTTTTCAACCCTGGCATTAGAGATTGCAAAGTTTTTTTTTAAATACTTGCCCACTGGATTATGAATAGGTCTACGATGATCTGCTGTGTTCCTACAAATCCACTCCGATATTTGAAATAGTAACTTACAGCGAAAAGTGTCTTTGTCTGTATTACCATATTTTTCCATGTGTAACACCCCCCAATGTATAAAACAACCCCCAATTTTGACCCTTTTCCGGAGGCGGAGACAAAGGAGCAGCTGCGCTTGGCCACCTCTCACGGCTGCCCATTGACTGCCGCCACCGCTGCCCGATCACTTCCTCCAGCGCCACTCGCGGGGCTCACCTCCAGCTCATGCCACCGCCTTGTCACCTGCCTGAAGGGAGCCCGCAAGTGGCACTGGAGGAGGTGATTCAGCAGCAGCAGTCAATGGGCCATTGCAAGAGGCAGCAGAGTGTAGCTGCTCCTCTGCCTTTGCCTCCTTCGGTGTATAAAACGACCCTCAATTTTTCCCTCTAATGACTTTACGAAGAAGTGTCATTTTATACATGGAAAAATACGGTAATTTCCTCCTGTATAGAAACTCTATTAAATAAATTATCTCTTATTGCTACAACAGCTTCTGGTACACCTGCATTCTTCCTTCTTTACATGTAAGAGACACTTTAAAGAACCCCTCAGGTCTTCAATGCAGACATCCACTGATGCCTGGACCTCCCTGATACAAAAACCTTCTGACCTTCATACAGATTGCTCATTTGCTTAGGCGACTATCACCAAGGAAAGAGTTATTTAAAACAGGGTTGGAGGGAAAGGCAGAGAAAAGGGGTTCCACTGTCAGTGTGGAAAGAGGATCTCTAGTGCGCATGGCCATGTCCTGAATCAGAATCACACATGGTCCTCAGCAAGGTGGATAAAAATATATATATTTTTAAAAACCATGTATTGAAAAAAAAAAACCAATTTTTTTAAAAAGACACAATTTTTTAAAAAAAATCAATGATTTAAAAAAGGCAAATTGATTTAAATAATGATTTACCTTAAAATCATTTTTAAAATTTAAATTATCAAAAAAATTTTTTTTTACTATTTAACTATTTTTTAAAAATTTAAATCGTCCCCTCCCCGCCGGTCCACAGGATTAAAAAAATTGTGAACCTGTATGCAAGCAATTGTAGCCTTACCTCTTTCTCTATTAGATCTTCTAAAGAAATTTCTTCCTCCTTTTCTTCCTTCTTTTTGTCCTTTTTGAGTACAAAGCCAGGAGGGAGTGCATGGCGGTACATACAGTTGTCTCCTCCACCAGGACAGACCCAAAACCATCCGTATTTATTGTTTTCAATAGCATCAAGGAAGTACTTGCAGACCTGCATTAAATATTGTCAGCAGTTAATTCTGTTTTCCAATCCTCCACTTTATGCACATAATTACATTTTCTTAATTTCTGACTACTGCATCTAAAATAAGCCAACATTTGCCTGTGGCAAAACGTGCCAAAGCAGACCGAGAAAAAAAATCTATCCTGTCGAATAAAAGCACACCCAATGCATTTTAATAGGACAAAACAATTTAAATTGCAAATATGAAGTTAAAGGCCACAAAAGTTTAAGAAATTACAGCACTATGTGAATTCATTCTCCATTTAGATTGGTACAAATAATTAGAAGTTGTTTCCATTAAAAAAATTACCTGATGTTGCATAAGTTATGCCTGCAAGAGGATGATAACATCATGAACAGGGAGATTTCCAGTAATTAAAGAATTCCTCCTCCTTTCCTAGAACTCTCGTGCAATTTATTACACGCATCAGACAAGCCACAGGGTAGAAACAGGAATTATTTAATTACTGAAAATCTCTCCTTGCTGATGACATCATCACCACCAACTTATACAGTGGTGCCTCACTTTACGACTGCCCCGCATTACGATGAATCCGCTTTACAACAATCTTTTTGCGATCGCAAAACGATGGTCTAAATGGGGGAATTTTGCTTTGCGATGATTGGTTCCCTGCTTTGGGAACCGATTCTTTGCAAAACGATGTTTTTCTAACAGCTGATCGGCAGTTTCAAAATGGCCACCGGGTAATTAAAATGGCTCCCTGCTGTGTTTAGGGACGGTTTCCTCGCTATACAGGCAGCGAAAATGGCCACTGTATGGAGGATCTTCACTGGATGGTGAGTTTTTACCCCATTGGAACACATTGAATGGGTTTCAATGCGTTTCAATAGGGTTTATTTCACTTTATGATGTTTTCGCTTAATGGCGATTTTCCTGGAACGGATTATCGTCAAGTGAGGCACCACTGTACAACAGGATTTTGGCTGGACAGTACTTAAGTGTGACAACGCTAGTTCCATGATGCAATATTCAGAACAGGTTAAGTGTCCCTTATGGAAACAAAACATTTAGACAAACTGAGTCTGTGAAGCAAGATTTGATATGGACTTCTGTTTTAAAATAGCAGCCTCCTTCATCTTCCTCCTTATATGGCAATGTCCAAGGAGTTTCACAAATTGTATTTGGGGGGGCTGCATTTCAAAAGGGCAAAATTTCACTGAATGTGTGCAACACACTGGGTGTGGTAAGCAACTCATTGTAGTTTATGATCAGAAGGCCAGTTTGCATTTACATTTCTAAAAACTATACTTATACATGTAAGTTGTTATTGTTTCCATGAACTATTTAAATAAAATATATGTAATTACTATCATGTTTCAATCTTTCTGCACTCATTTCAAATTACAACAGCTATTTCATCATAAGAGGTGTAAATCACATCACATATTAAATGTACAACTGCACAAGGCAATCTACATTAATCTCATTCTACAAATTGGATGTCATTAGTATTCACTGCATCTTAATGGGCTAAATCTAACTGCTTGCCCCAACTACAGCAGACCTTACAGAACTGTTAAAATGTATACAAGTTTTGATTTAAACCCCATTCCATCAGTGGCTCTACTCCAGCAGAATCTAACAATTTGATTTAGCCCGTTAGGTTTGTCTACCATCACTAAGTGATCCCTGAAGTATTTTGTGCAGTTAAACACCTTACGTCCGAATCCTGAAGGTCTTAGTTTAGCTTCTTCCATACAAGTAGTTAATAATTCGTGTGTGACTGTAGAGTTCTTCACCGCAGCCATGATTTAAATACACAGGCTATCAGTGCAATCATTTTATAAACTACTTTCCCCCTACCAAAGCATAGTCTGTATATGAAGTCATGACAAGGGGCGAGATGCAACGGTCAGCCTGTGGTAAGACTGGGAATCGCAAACACACTCAGAAAGTGTTCTTGTTCAGTTTGTAGGGGCCAAAGGGGGCCAAAAGAGGGAGGTGAGCTGCTGCTTCTACTCATGGAAGTGCACCACTGGATTCTGGCTAAGATCTTAGCTAGATCCTGCAACTCGGCGTAAGAAACAGACATACTATCTGGGTTTTGGGTTTTTTCTTTTCAGCTTCACCATGTTTCTTGTTCACAACCTCTTCCAACTTCTTCTCATCCCAATTATCCATTGTGTCTAGACAAAAAAGCAAAACATTTTACTAGGCAGGAAGAAAAACATTTAGCTTCCTCAGTCCCACTACCAACCTCTCTGCTATAAATGAACATACAAACAAATAACCAGCCATCCACTGGACTTGCTTTTTGTTGTTTTACACAATAAAGAGGGTAAAGCCAAAAGAAGTCAATGCAACAAAAGAAGTCAGGGTGAAGGGTCAAAAATATTAGTATGAAACACCAATAATTACTGAAATCTATTGGATTACAAATGTTAACCACCAAAAACAGAATCTGGTTATCACACAACAATACTGAAATTTATGTTATGTAGCTACATTATGGCAGATGCAAGGTTTTTTCATGTTTTTCAGTTTTGTGCACATGACACCATCTTTTTCCAAACTTCTTCAAATGGCCACCTTGCCGATAAAGCTTGTAGCAAAGTCATTTAATTTTAAAGCATATTTTTTGTCAGAATTAAGCCCAAGTGTGTTTAGCCGAGCCTTCTTGCATAAAAGATTTCAGTTGTAAGAGCCACTGGACTTGGTGACAAGGGAATCTGAATTAAAATCTTACTTTGGACACACTTAAGTTACTTACATTGCAGCTTTCTCAATAGTATATTAAATCTGGTGACCTACCTCAAAAGTTGTGTGAGATAAAGATTACAACTGAAGGGCAACTTTGAACACAAAAACTTGTATAAAATAAGGCAAATATTAATATGCCCAATGCCTCAGAGTTAGAGAGGTAGGATTGTAAAGATGGGTATTTATAATGTCAGTTTCCACATCTGGATAAGTTTTGGGCTAATTAATTCATAAATATCATAGAGCAACTTATTTTCATGTACATAATTTTTAGCGTTACATGAAAGAGCCTGAGCGGGTCTTGAGTTCATTTGTTTTTCCAACTACTCTCCAGGTGCAGCTGTGAGAACAGCAGGGGATTTCACCCCCCCCCAATTAACTGAAAATTACCTTTATGTTAAAATATGGGGAAGCTATAGAGTTAGGTTTAAGAAACGTTTAATGATACAAGCCATCTTCATGGCTTGAAACTGGCTTACATGAGGAAATCATATTCAAAACTACTTGCAATTTGCCTGAGTTCAAATGTAATATTCTAAGTGAAGAAAGACCCTGTTACTTTCTGTTTCCTCACAGTCACACCGGAAAATTGTTAAACCCAAGGGAGGGTCTATGTTGGGTTAGGGTGGCCATTTAACAGTGTAGAAATCACAACTTTTTTTGAAAAATCTATAAATTCACGACGTGCACTTAAAGCCACATCAGAAACAAAGATTCTACTTCTGTTCCAAGATAAAATCTACCTTTTTCAAGTTCTTCATCTCTTGCATCAATGTAAACGCTTCTCTTTTCGCACTTTCTCTCCAGAGAGAGGTCATGAGAAAACTTGCATTTATCTCCTTTTGTGCACTGCCCTTGCTTGAAGAAAGCACAGACTACAGATTTTGGATCGGCACCTGTAATATATTTACATTAAACTCATTTAATATTATTCAAGAACAATTAAAAGCAGATCTCAGAGACACAAGACAAGTCAGCCAAAGGAAGCTAACCTTTACTTATTTTCTGTGCAGCAACCACAGGTTTGAAAAGCTCATTTAGCTCCTGTAGTTCTTTTTTCTTATCATCTTTCTTGAATTTCTTGTCACCATCCGCTAGAGCAGCCTATAAGAACAGATATAATAATTAATAATGGCTAATTGCAAAATAACAGTGCAAAATAGCATATTATCACTGCTAAGGTGCAACATTTTATAAACTGAATTTATAAAATTCTCAGAATGTCCTTAATCAATTCAAACAATAACTCACGTATTACTCTTATGAAAAAAGCCGCATGTATACCTTAAGCTTCCATACTTCTCTACCCTTTTCCACCTTTAGCATGGCTGGAAAGAGGAACCTGGAAGCCCCTCACTCAACATTTTTAACTAGCCACCATTTGTCATTCCATACATTTGTGGATTAACTGTGGCAACTATTAACTACGCTTTATTGACACAACCCATCTCCACCCTTTAGTTCATGAAGTTGGCTTGTTTTGTTGTCACAGTTAATTATAGTAGAGGGTTCACAAATAACTCCCTTTAAAATAATGATGCAACTTTCTTTAACTTAGAGAGTGAAGGAGTGAGTGAAATAGGTTCATTCACTCCTTCACTCCTGGGCAAAATAGGTAGGCGGAGAGTTTACAACATGGTGGCTGAAATCCTGTTACTGTAAGTTTATGGGGTGCAACCTAGATGATGCCATTAAACAGCAATGGAAATCCTTAATTTGAATTTAAACCTCTACTATCACCTCTTCATGTTCCAAGGCTCCCTAGGGATCCCTTTTGCCTTTGGGAGTCCCGGGACAGGTGGTGGGAGGAGAGTAAAAATAGAAAATCTTCGCCAGTACTTCATAATTTTAGGCCACCTAAAATTAACTATGCCCACTTTGTCCACACAAGAACTGCCAACTCTGCTGCACTTCTTGTTCACCTATCACCCCTGTGCTTCCTCTCAGATTCAAGACAAATATGGGTGATGGGTGGGTTCTGAATTTCTAAAAATAACTGTTCAAACACTGTTTATTTGATTATGCCAGTAGTAATTGAAAAAGTTCTAAATGTTATCTAACTACTGAAGCATTGACTGTAGCCCTCTATGCCAGGGTCGTCAACCACTGGTCCGTGGGCTTGCTAGAACTGGGCCGCTCCCCTGCATGCACAGTGGGCGTGTCATGCTCGCACACTGGGCGTGTCACACTTGTGCACGGGCGTGTCACGTTCACATGCATGCACGCGAGTGCGGCATGCCCCCACGCGATCGCAACACCCCACTGCACATAGAGCTCACTCCCCCCAGCCAGTCCGCAGCCCCAAAAAGGTTGTGGACTACTGTTCTATGCAATATCTACTACATTTTCTTGATTTCTGTGCTGCAAGAGTGTAACTAAAAGCAAAGGGTCCATGGTTTCACCACCAGCTAGCACTCTTCCAGTTTACCATTTAGCTTGATAATGAGTGCTTGAAGACCGAAAGCTGGTGTTGTGACATTTTGCTTGGCCCAAAACAAGTACTGCAATTATGTGGATTTTTGAATAATTTTTAGTTGTGTGAACAGACATATTTTAACTAAACCTATTCTCATCAACAAGCTACCACTGACAATTAGTAACATGAAGTACATATTTGTTTGTTTTAGCAGAACATTCTCCCTGGGCCTAGCAACAAGCTATCCAATTGCTTCTTCTTTGCTAAGAGTTGGATCGAACATAAAAGGGCAAGCCAAAGCATCATGCTTGCCAATAACTGGCATCATCCCTTGGCCATATAATTTATTCAGTAAAGAAAAACATACAAGACTTGGAGCTAAAATGCCTTTTTCAAATATGCAGATGCATCATGACATATGCAAAGAGTGTAAAAGCAAAGCCAGATAAGCATTTCCTTACCTGCCGTGGGTTTTGCTGGCCAAACTTAACTTGGTGGGTTACAGCCTTAATAAACTTCTGTTGTTTTGCTCCTTTTTTATTCTTTAAACCAAAAGTCTTATCCTACATGAGAAAGAATTATGAGACTGTTTGTAGTATTTAAATTTACATAATGAAGTTTTATATTCATCCACTTCAAAGTTAAGTCAAATATTCAACAAGTGACTGAAAATATTTCATTCTTTTATATTTTGCAATATACAGTAATTACATCTTAAAACACTGTCTACAGTTAGGACACACTTATTCTGACAGTGAATACTATTTAGGAGTACACTTGCAAACTTGCTTCGCTCTGCCTCCATCAGTGCAGAGTTTGTTGCATAAGACATTGTATTTCCACTCCAGTAACAAGGTCATCTGATTCAATACAGCCCTGTGCATAAAGATGGAGTGTAACTCATCTAGTCCTCAATGAATTTATATAAGAAAGCCCCAAAAGAAAAAGTTCTCAAAGGTTCTCAACAGTTTTCTAAACCACTCTGAAGAAACACCAACATTACCACATTTAAATCACCAACTGTAACCCGATAAACATTTTCTGCATGTTGACAGCATTTACCTTCTTCATGGATTGCTGCCTTGTCGTGGCGAAGGGGCTTGAGTAACTCAGAGAAACTATGGGCTATGCCGTGCAGGGACACCCAAGACAGACAGGACATAGTGGAGAGTTCCGACTAAACGCAATCCACCTGGAGTAGGAAATGGCAAGCCACTCCAGTATCTTTGCCAAGAACGCCCCATGATCAGAAACAAAAGGCTAAAAGATATGACGCTGGAAGATGGGACCCTCAGGTCAAAAGGCGTCCAACATGCTACTGAGGAAGAGCGGAGGACAAGTACAAGTAGCTCCAGAGCTAATGAAGTGGTTGGGCCAAAGCCGAAAGGACGCTCAGCTGTGGACGTGCCTGGAAGTGAAAGGAAAATCCAATGCTGCAAAGAAAAATACTGCATAGGAACCTGGAATGTAAGATCTATGAACATTGGGAAGCTGGAGGTGGTCAAACAGGAGATGGCAAGAATAAACATCGACATCCTGGGCATCAGTGAACTAAAATGGACAGGAATGGGCGAATTCAGCTCAGATGATTATCATATCTACTATTGTGGGCAAGAATCCCGTAGAAGGAATGGAGTAGCCCTCATAGTCAACAAAAGAGTGGGAAAAGCTGTAATGGGATACAATCTCAAAAATGATAGAATGATGTCAATACGAATCCAAGGCAGACCATTCAACATCACAATAATCCAAGTTTATGCACCAACCAGCATTGCTGAGGAGACTGAAATTGAACAATTCTATGAAGATTTACAACACCTTCTAGAACTGACACCAAAGAAAGGTGTTCTTCTCATTCTAGGGGACTGGAATGCTAAAGTAGGGAGCCAAGAGATAAAAGGAACAACAGGGAAGTTTGGCCTTGGAGTTCAGAACGAAGCAGGACAAAGGCTAATAGAGTTTTGTCAAGAGAATAAGCTGGTCATCACAAACACTCTTTTCCAACAACACAAGAGGCGACTCTATACATGGAAATCACCAGATGGGCAATATCGAAATCAGATTGATTATATTCTCTGCAGCCAAAGATGGAGAAGCTCTATACAGTCAGCAAAAACAAGACCTGGAGCTGACTGCGGTTCTGATCATCAGCTTCTCATAGCAAAATTCAAGCTTAGACTGAAGAGATTAGGAAAAACCACTGGGCCACTCAGGTATAATCTAAACCAAATCCCTTATGAATACACAGTGGAAGTAAAGAACAGATTTAAGGAACTAGATTTGGTGGACAGAGTGCCTGAAGAACTTTGGATAGAGGCTCGTAACATTGTCCAGGAGGCAGCAACAAAAACCATCCCAAAGAAAAGGAAATGCAAGAAAGCAAAGTGGCTGTCCAACGAGGCCTTAGAAATAGCAGAGAGGAGAAGGGAAGCAAAATGCAAGGGAGATAGGGAAAGTTACAGAAACTTGAATTCAGACTTCCAAAGAATAGCAAGGAGAGACAAGAGGGCCTTCTTAAATGAACAATGCAAAGAAATAGAGGAAGATAACAGAAAAGGAAAGACCAGAGATCTGTTCAGGAAAATTGGACATATTAGAGGAACATTTTGCGCAAAGATGAACATGATAAAAGACAAAAATGGGAGGGACCTAACAGAAGCAGAAGACGTCAAGAAGAGGTGGCAAGAATACACAGAGGAATTATATCAGAAAGATGTGGATATCCCGGACAACCCAGACAATGTAGTTGCTGACCTTGAGCCAGACATCCTGGAGAGCGAAGTCAAGTGGGCCTTAGAAAGCCTGGCTAACAACAAGGCCAGTGGAGGTGATGGCATTCCAGTTGAACTATTTAAAATCTTGAAAGATGATGCTGTTAAGGTGCTACATTCAATATGCCAGCAAGTTTGGAAAACTCAACAGTGGCCAGAGGATTGGAAAAGATCAGTCTACATCCCAATCCCAAAGAAAGGCAGTGCCAAAGAATGCTCCAACTACCGTACAATTGCACTCATTTCACACGCTAGCAAGGTTATGCTCAAAATCCTACAAGGTAGGCTTCAGCAGTATGTGGACCGAGAACTCCCAGAAGTACAAGCTGGATTCCGAAGAGGCAGAGGAACTCGAGACCAAATTGCTAACTTGCGCTGGATTATGGAGAAAGCCAGAGAGTTCCAGAAAAATATCTACTTCTGCTTCATTGACTATGCGAAAGCCTTTGACTGTGTGGACCACAGCAAACTATGGCAAGTTCTTAAAGAAATGGGAGTGCCTGACCACTTTATCTGTCTCCTGAGAAACCTATATGTGGGACAGGAAGCAACAGTTAGAACTGGTCATGGAACAACTGAGTGGTTCAAAATTGGGAAAGGAGTACGGCAAGGCTGTATATTGTCCCCCAGCTTATTTAACTTATATGCAGAATACATCATGCGGAAGGCTGGACTGGAAGAAACCCAAGCCGGAATTAAGATTGCCGGAAGAAATATCAACAACCTCCGATATGCAGATGATACCACTCTGATGGCAGAAAGTGAGGAGGAATTAAAGAACCTTGTAATGAGAGTGAAAGAGGAGAGTGCAAAAAACGGTCTGAAACTCAACATCAAAAAAACTAAGATCATGGCCACTGGTCCCATCACCTCCTGGGAAATAGAAGGGGAAGATATGGAGGCAGTGTCAAATTTTATCTTCCTGGGCTCCATGATCACTGCAGATGGAGACAGCAGCCCTGAAATTAAAAGGTGCCTTCTTCTTGGGAGGAAAGCGATGACAAATCTGGACAGCATCTTGAAAAGCAGAGACATCACCTTGCCAACAAAAGTCCGAACAGTCAAAGCTATGGTTTTTCCTGTTGTGATGTATGGAAGTGAGAGCTGGACCATAAAGAAAGCAGACCGCCGAAGAATTGATGCCTTTGAATTGTGGTGCTGGAGGAGGCTCTTGAGAATCCCCTGGACTGCAAGGAGAACAAACCTATCAGTTCTAAAGGAAATCAACCCTGAGTGCTCACTGGAAGGACAGATCCTGAAGCTGAGGCTCCAGTACTTTGGCCATCTAATGAGAAGAAAAGACTCCCTGGAAAAGACCCTGATGTTGGGAAAGTGTGATGGCAAGAGGAGAAGGGGACGACCGAGGATGAGATGGCTGGACAGTGTCTGCGAAGCAACCAACATGAACCTGACACAACTCCGGGAGGCAGTAGAAGACAGGAGGGCCTGGCGTGCTCTGGTCCATGGGGTCACGAAGAGTCGGACACGACTAAACGACTAAACACACACACACGACAGCATTTACAACAAGTCAACACACGTTCTCTGTGCCTCCCAGATTTTTCTATAATGACAGTAACATAATAATAAGTATATGCTCTTAAATTGATTCTGACTTATTGTTTCCTTTTCCAGAGTTTTCTAGGTACTGGATACTCAGAAGTGGCTCATTGTTCCCTCTGAAAAACCAAGGCCACACAAGCTGGCTCTTCTCACAAGAGGCACAATGGGGAATCAAACTCCCAATGCCTAACTCATTAAGCTATCCAGTCAGCAGCAGTTGCATATACTGAAGCCTTAAAAATAATCTATTAATTTTCTCCTAATACAAATAAAAAAATTCAGCTCAAATTCTTCCAATATTGAACAAATGCATATACAGTGGTGCCCCGGATAGCAAGCGCCTGGGTTAACGACGAATCCGCATAGCGACGCGTTTTTTGCGATCACAAAAGCGATTGCATTGCGATGTTCTCAATGGCTAAATATCGTTTTGCGATGATCGGTAAGCGTTTCGCTTACCAATTTTTGCATAGCGATGTTTTGGGAACAGCTGATCGGCGGTTCCAAAATGGCCGCTGGAAAAAATGGCCGCCCACAGCGTTTTTGCACCCTTTTCTCGCTTACCGGGCAGCGAAAATGGCAGTCACATGGAGGATTTCCGCATAGCGGTGAGTTTACAGCCCATAGGAACACATTAAACGTGTTTTAATGCATTCCTATGGGGTTTTTTATTTTATTTATTTATTTATTTATTTGATTTATACCCCGCCTATCTGGACCGATGGACCACTCTAGGCGTATAGCGACGAATCCGGATAGCGATGATTTTTTTGGAACAGATTATCGTCGCTATGCGGGGCACCACTGTAATACTAATCATGTGTTGTCAAGTCCATTCCCACATACAGTATGTTGAAACTTTCCAGGGTTCTCCAGGTATACGAGTACAGTACTCAGGAGAGGTTAATCAGTCCCTTCCCCTGGGGGTGTTCTGGGACACAACAGCTTACGGAAGACCACAGCGTATGGCTGTTCTCCCAGAAGGATCCCTGAGGAATTGAACTCCTAGCTCTGAAACCTGAGATCCAACTCAGTGAGCTATCCAGCCAGCTGAATAAATGTATATCCTCACTATAACTTATTAAACAAAGAAACAAAAAAATACAGAGAATGTATCAATAACAAAAAAGATTTATATCTACATTCTTTTTCAATTAACACTCTTTCTAGAGGATTTCTTCTGAGCCATGATTTTCCTGCATCCCCACCAAAACAAAAACCTATGAGAAACTTATGAAATAGTTTTCTCATGCAAAAAGCCATACTTTAATCCTCAAGAAGCAGTTCTGCAGATTGATATCCAGAAGATCACAATTAATATCTAATCTTACTTTTAAAAGCTTTTAACTTCAGAAAGGAAATAGTATTGACACATAGAGATCTACAATATTTTCAGATTTCTATTCTCCGCTTCCAACTATAGCATGTTGTACTATATCTGAAAAGTCTACTTAAAGCCTTTGATAAAGATATGGAAGTGTATAAAAATCTTATCCGTATAAAATATTCTGTTACACATAACTGGAGAAAACCTCTCAGCTGATTTACAATACAGTCCTATTGCATGTTTAGTCAGAAATCAAGTTTCTCTGTATTCAACAGAGCTTACTTCTACCAACCACAGTCCTAGAGAGAAACTATACAGACTTTTTCATAAGGAAGACTCACTGCATTTGGATTTACCTCTAAACAAATAACTTAGGAACTGATCTGTTACAACTAAACAGATGCAAAAATAAACATTTGAGGAACAGTTCTTATGTCCCCTCTCAAAGAAACCTGGGATTTCACAGAAGAATTATTAAATTAAGAATCAAAAAGATTTTAATTAAATAGTTAAACTGGAAATATCTTTTTCCAGCCCACTGACCTTAGACATCAATTTAACACATCTAAATGACCCATCCTTTGCTTCTAAAATTACTTGCACACAGAAATGGTATTTTTCTTCAGGTATCACAAACTAATACAGTGGGGTCTCGACTTACGAACGGTTCTACATACGAACTTTTCAACTTACGAACCCGCCGATAGGGAAATAACTTGACATACGAACTTCCCTCGAGTTATGAACAGGAAAAAAGTGCCCCCTCCCTCCCCTTAGAGGCTTCTGGAGGGGGAAAAAGGGTCAGAAACTTAAAAATAAACAAAAGAAAGTCACTTACCAGGCCTTGGTAGCCCCCGAACTACAGGAAAAAGAGCAGGAAACAGCCAAAAGCTGGCACCCAGCAGGGAGCCTGGCAGCCATTTTGTGCTTTTCTCCGCTCCTGCCCCCTCCTCTCCCCGCCTAACAGCTGATCGGCTGGCTCTGAAGAGGCTTGGGGAGGCTTGCTCAGCACCTAAAAAGGCTGAGATGTGAGTTCCAGACTCCTGCCTGTGTGTCTTTGGGCTGAAAAAATCAGCACAACATGCTTTAAAACATGCTTTAAAATTGGCTTTGTTGAAAAAAAAGATTTCAGAAGCGCTTTTAAAACTGTTCCCTGCCTCCCCCCTCCTTTCCTGAACTTTTCTTGACCTAAGAAAAAAAAGATAAAATTTCCCCCTCTAGTGGCAGAAGGCAGAATAGCAGCTTCCCATTAGTTTCCATGGACAGAAAAGAGCAGATACGGATTAAATGGTTTTCAGTGCATTCCTATGGGAAATGCAAATTCGACCTACGAACTTTTCGACCTATGAACCGCCTTCCAATACGGATTAAGTTTGTAAGTCGAGACTCCACTGTATAGAATGTCATATGTACAACTACAGCTCACATTAGGTGGCCAAGAATTTAATTCAGTGAAGATTTTTTAAAATTATTAAGAGACACACTACTGGTATTTTGTTGTCCCTTAAAATCAAACTGTCCGTCTCAGAACATGATAATAACTTCAAACTACATGCAGTATCCTGGCAACTGAAAATCATTATGGAACTGATACATCATCACCATGTTTACTTAGCACAACAGCTGTTATCAATGGGCACATCACAGTTGTTTATTTTACATAAAAATGATCTCCATCTCAATCTACATGCTCCTGAAAATAATCTTCCAACATCGGTTAAGAAAGAAAGTACAGTCCTGTTATACGCAGATGATGTTATACTGCTCTCTCGGACAAATATGGGCCCACACAGACCAATGGTTCAGTTTTCAAATTACTGCACAGAAAACATCTTAGAAATGAATTATCAGAAGGCTGGGGTACTTGCTGAAGAACATAAGAATAACTTGCATATGGATAGCTAGAGTATTAAAAAGTGAATCATCATTTGGATATTCATCCATCACCACAGGTACCTAGCACAACAAAGCTTAGCAACAATATCAACACGTGTAGTGTTTTTTTTTTTGTCTAAAGGGTGACACTACATACTCTCAGTTTTAAAGGTCTATAAAACTAAGTCGATAATTAAATTATCATAGTTCGTACTGTAGCACATACTGTAGGTACAAACCAGGTTATAGAAATACATCAATCTAAAATTTTAAAGTCTTTACTAAATCTGCTTCAATGTGTAAAGAACATTGTGCTGAAACTAGAAGTGGGCTTTCCCTTTGTACTGCTTGGACATATGGACTTCATTTTTTGATTCATCCATATATGATCCTAATACCCACTAAAAATCTAGTGTGCCAGTGGATTCTTACACTAGTATTTAGTAAAGAAATTAAATGATAAAGCCACCTGGAAATTTTGTTTAGCCTCTCTCTATATTACACAGAGAACAAACTGTAAAAAGGCTATTGGACACAGATTAATAAGAGGCATACTTTGAGGCAAACTATGGTTGCTCATTGTTAAATTGGGACACAAAGCCGCAGCTGGATTATTCATCAACCAATTTCTTTCAGACTATCCATATACAAATGCTGAAAAACATTTACACCAGTCCAGTTCAGCTGTTTGTCTCTTGTAGTAGTGGAGAAACATCTTTAAAAATGTCCTTCAACTTGAGATTCTGCTCTTCCACAGAGGAGATGTGCAAACCACAGAACATTCTGGAATGTTGATTACATAATGACCTGAGGATCTGCTTTATATGTTCACTGCTTACTCCATGGTTGGAAAGGACAGCTAGATCTCATGAGACATATTTGCTAGAAGACATAATATACCATTGCCGTTATAAGAATGAAATTAACTAGTGCCTGTTTAGAGTAGGAAAAATCTGGACAAAAGTTGAAATACATTAAGATTTTATATAAGTACCCAGTAAAATGGTTTCTATTTTTTAAACACTTCCATTATGCATACATTTTATGTTTTATGTTATGTGTGTGTGTGTGTGTGTGTGTGTGTGTGTATAAATATATATACATACACACACACATATATGTATGCACATGTATATATTTGTGTGTGTAAAGGTTAACAGATCAAATAGATATTATAACTTGTATATTTACAGCCCTCTTCAATGTGTGTTACCTTAAAAATACAAGTACAGTACTTTCTCTTAAACACACACATCTAATCCCTCAGCAAATTGCAAGGGTTTGCAGCTGCATAGTATATTCTTTAACATGCTTGTGTGTGTGTGTTTAGTCGTTTAGTCGTGTCCGACTCTTCGTGACCCCATGGACCAGAGCACGCCAGGCTCTCCTGTCTTCTACTGCCTCCCGGAGTTGTGTCAGGTTCATGTTGGTTGCTTCGCAGACACTGTCCAGCCATCTCATCCTCGGTCGTCCCCTTCTCCTCTTGCCGTCACACTTTCCCAACATCAGGGTCTTTTCCAGGGAGTCTTTTCTTCTCATTAGATGGCCAAAGTACTGGAGCCTCAGCTTCAGGATCTGTCCTTCCAGTGAGCACTCAGGGTTGATTTCCTTTAGAACTGATAGGTTTGTTCTCCTTGCAGTCCAGGGGATTCTCAAGAGCCTCCTCCAGCACCACAATTCAAAGGCATCAATTCTTCGGCGGTCTGCTTTCTTTATTGTCCAGCTCTCACTTCCATACATCACGACAGGAAAAACCATAGCTTTGACTATTCGGACTTTTGTTGGCAAGGTGATGTCTCTGCTTTTCAAGATGCTGTCCAGATTTGTCATCGCTTTCCTCCCAAGAAGAAGGCGCCTTTTAATTTCAGGGCTGCTGTCTCCATCTGCAGTGATCATGGAGCCCAGGAAGATAAAATTTGACACTGCCTCCATATCTTCCCCTTCTATTTCCCAGGAGGTGATGGGACCAGTGGCCATGATCTTAGTTTTTTTGATGTTGAGTTTCAGACCGTTTTTTGCACTCTCCTCTTTCACTCTCATTACAAGGTTCTTTAATTCCTCCTCACTTTCTGCCATCAGAGTGGTATCATCTGCATATCGGAGGTTGTTGATATTTCTTCCGGCAATCTTAATTCCGGCTTGGGTTTCTTCCAGTCCAGCCTTCCGCATGATGTATTCTGCATATAAGTTAAATAAGCTGGGGGACAATATACAGCCTTGCCGTACTCCTTTCCCAATTTTGAACCACTCAGTTGTTCCATGACCAGTTCTAACTGTTGCTTCCTGTCCCACATATAGGTTTCTCAGGAGACAGATAAAGTGGTCAGGCACTCCCATTTCTTTAAGAACTTGCCATAGTTTGCTATGGTCCACACAGTCAAAGGCTTTCGCATAGTCAATGAAGCAGAAGTAGATATTTTTCTGGAACTCTCTGGCTTTCTCCATAATCCAGCGCAAGTTAGCAATTTGGTCTCGAGTTCCTCTGCCTCTTCGGAATCCAGCTTGTACTTCTGGGAGTTCTCGGTCCACATACTGCTGAAGCCTACCTTGGAGGATTTTGAGCATAACCTTGCTAGCGTGTGAAATGAGTGCAATTGTACGGTAGTTGGAGCATTCTTTGGCACTGCCTTTCTTTGGGATTGGGATGTAGACTGATCTTTTCCAATCCTCTGGCCACTGTTGAGTTTTCCAAACTTGCTGGCATATTGAATGTAGCACCTTAACAGCATCATCTTTCAAGATTTTAAATAGTTCAACTGGAATGCCATCACCTCCACTGGCCTTGTTGTTAGCCAGGCTTTCTAAGGCCCACTTGACTTCGCTCTTCAGGATGTCTGGCTCAAGGTCAGCAACTACATTGTCTGGGTTGTCCGGGATATCCACATCTTTCTGATATAATTCCTCCGTGTATTCTTGCCACCTCTTCTTGACGTCTTCTGCTTCTGTTAGGTCCCTCCCATTTTTGTCTTTTATCATGTTCATCTTTGCGCAAAATGTTCCTCTAATATCTCCAATTTTCCTGAACAGATCTCTGGTCTTTCCTTTTCTGTTATCTTCCTCTATTTCTTTGCATTGTTCATTTAAGAAGGCCCTCTTGTCTCTCCTTGCTATTCTTTGGAAGTCTGCATTCAAGTTTCTGTAACTTTCCCTATCTCCCTTGCATTTTGCTTCCCTTCTCCTCTCTGCTATTTCTAAGGCCTCGTTGGACAGCCACTTTGCTTTCTTGCATTTCCTTTTCTTTGGGATGGTTTTCGTTGCTGCCTCCTGGACAATGTTACGAGCCTCTATCCAAAGTTCTTCAGGCACTCTGTCCACCAAATCTAGTTCCTTAAATCTGTTCTTTACTTCCACTGTGTATTCATAAGGGATTTGGTTTAGATTATACCTGAGTGGCCCAGTGGTTTTTCCTAATCTCTTCAGTCTAAGCTTGAATTTTGCTATGAGAAGCTGATGATCAGAACCGCAGTCAGCTCCAGGTCTTGTTTTTGCTGACTGTATAGAGCTTCTCCATCTTTGGCTGCAGAGAATATAATCAATCTGATTTCGATATTGCCCATCTGGTGATTTCCATGTATAGAGTCGCCTCTTGTGTTGTTGGAAAAGAGTGTTTGTGATGACCAGCTTATTCTCTTGACAAAACTCTATTAGCCTTTGTCCTGCTTCGTTCTGAACTCCAAGGCCAAACTTCCCTGTTGTTCCTTTTATCTCTTGGCTCCCTACTTTAGCATTCCAGTCCCCTAGAATGAGAAGAACATCTTTCTTTGGTGTCAGTTCTAGAAGGTGTTGTAGATCTTCATAGAATTGTTCAATTTCAGTCTCCTCAGCAATGCTGGTTGGTGCATAAACTTGGATTATTGTGATGTTGAATGGTCTGCCTTGGATTCGTATTGACATCATTCTATCATTTTTGAGATTGTATCCCATTACAGCTTTTCCCACTCTTTTGTTGACTATGACGGCTACTCCATTCCTTCTACGGGATTCTTGTCCACAATAGTAGATATGATAATCATCTGAGCTGAATTCGCCCATTCCTGTCCATTTTAGTTCACTCATGCCCAGGATGTCGATGTTTATTCTTGCCATCTCCTGTTTGACCACCTCCAGCTTCCCAGTGTTCATAGATCTTACATTCCAGGTTCCTATGCAGTATTTTTCTTTGCAGCATTGGATTTTCCTTTCACTTCCAGGCACGTCCACAGCTGAGCGTCCTTTCGGCTTTGGCCCAACCACTTCATTAGCTCTGGAGCTACTTGTACTTGTCCTCCGCTCTTCCTCAGTAGCATGTTGGACGCCTTTTGACCTGAGGGTCCCATCTTCCAGCGTCATATCTTTTAGCCTTTTGTTTCTGATCATGGGGCGTTCTTGGCAAAGATACTGGAGTGGCTTGCCATTTCCTACTCCAGGTGGATTGCGTTTAGTCGGAACTCTCCACTATGTCCTGTCCGTCTTGGGTGTCCCTGCACGGCATAGCCCATAGTTTCTCTGAGTTACTCAAGCCCCTTCGCCACGACAAGGCAGCAATCCATGAAGAAATTCAATGGGTCTTATTCACAAATATTCATAGGTCTATAGCCTTAGTATGAAATCCCCATTAATCAAGATAGCTGAGCGCCAGCTAAAGTGTGCTGTGTCAAAACCTTCCCTGGCCCAAGTAAGTGGGAAACTATATCTGCCCTCACCTTAGTCTAGATGTGTCCCCCCCATTGTGCTGGAGTAGGTGAGGAGACTGATATTCCCTCCAAATGCCTAAACCCTAACCCAATCCTGTTGATGTATAACATATTAATCGATGAATCTACTCATTCTAAATCTTATTAATTTATTAGGTAAACAATATACAGTGCATTGTAAAGAATATAAATGTAATTTGAGGGTTCACAAAAGGACAGAAAGAAAATGCTGCAGTGTAGGCTTGCAACAGAGCATATCCTAACAGGAAATGCTCAGGGGATTTATAAGCACTAATGTCAGCCCCTCCTTGGGTTCTTTGGCTGAGGTTTTAGACAGTTGAGCATATTAGGCGGGCAGGGGTTTTTCTTCTCTCAGAAGTAATATCTGCCTATTCCACCCTTTCTATGGTGAATACATCTTTGGGTTATGACTGTCTGACTGAAAGTCTTATTTCTTTGTAGCACTTAATCGGTATGAGGGATGATGCTGATGTGTGTGTGCTGGCTGCCTGAAAACACCATCCTCAGATCTGGAGATGATTTGACTAGTCCCTAAATATGCACAAAATATTGAATTGCAGCTCAGAAGAAGAGGACACATGCTGCTCAAAATTTAATTCCTGTCCTCTTCATGTAAGGATGGAGATGATTTTATTTGCCTTGAAACTTGGGGAGTGATCCTGCCACTCCAGGGCAGCCCGGATCTACTCCTGCCACCCAAAGATCCTCTTGGACCTCATTCAAAACAAACACTGGCAGTCTCCAAAAACTGAATTATGTCCACATGTGACTGAAAGGCGATGGAGACATATGGGAGGGGGGAAATATATCCTCCTCTTCTTCCCATTGAAGTGGAAGAAGTTCACACAGCGTTGGTGGCAGACCCGGGTCTAAGTCACCACACTTCTGTCGGCCCAAGGTGGATGCTGTTCTGCAGCAAAAAAAAATAGCAGGGAGGGCAGAGAACTGACCTGTCCACTGCCCACCTTCTTAGCTCCTTACAAACTTACATCTCTCTCTCTTTTTTCCCCTGTATATGTATGCATGTATGTGTATGTCTCTCTACCCATGGACACAGAATACAACTCCATCTATGTGTGTATTACACTTTACACACACCCACACAGACATCAGGGGAGGCGAATCCGGCCCTACCCAGCCACCCACCCACATGAGACCTCCAGGGATGCCGGCCAGACTTCACCCCCACCCCGCCCGCCCCCCTCCCTCCCACTGTCGCGGAGCTTTTCGCTTCACCTCGATGATCTTCTCCTTCTTCTTCTGGTCCGCCTTTTTGCTGTTCCCGGCCGCGGCCGCCGGCGGTTGCTTCTTGGGGGGCATTTCGGAGGGAAGGGGGAACGGAGGGGGAGGGGAGGAAGGGAAGCCAAGCCGGGCAGCCGGGCCGGCGGGCGGGCGAGCAGGGAGAGGGAAGAGACGCCGGCTGAAGGAAAGTTCTCAACGGCCCTGAGAGGAGGAGGAGGAGGAGGCGGCCGGGAGGGGGGGGAGAGTTCCGGCGACGGCCAGCAACTTGTTGGGAGGGGGGGGAAGAAAAGCTAAGAGAAGCGCGAGGGGGAGCCCCACACGGCCGCTTCGCGTTTGCGACAAGCCGTCAGTGACGGAAGCCCGAGAGCATTATGGGCCAGGAAGGGAAGGAGGGAGGGAAGGAGAATAATTCGACGCAGCGATGGCGTCAGCCCGGCGACGACGACGGCTCCCCCTCCCTCCCTCCCTCCCAGGGTGCCCCGCGCGAGAGCCAACCCAAGGGGCGGATCTCTGGCGGAGTCCCGAAAAATGGCCCCGGGGAGGGATTACGTCACGCGGACGGAGCTGCGAAGAAGGGCGGGGGAAGGGAAGAGAATAAGTGCGCATGCTCATACAGCTGCCGCTCTTGGAGCGGGTTTACCGGGTGTGTTTGTGTGTGTGTGTTGGCACGCTGCTAATGGGGGCTGTCTATGGTCGAGTTCCCGGGCTTCCAGGTTTGGGTCTACAGCGCTGCTTGTGGTTGAATCCTTATGGATCGAGTTCTGTTTCCATTAAGTTAATGCGTGTTTCCCGTTTCGTAATAGCGGTGCCAACTCTGGGGCTATTAATACACAGGATATTAATACGCAGGTATCTTGAAGCACTTATTTGCTGCATTCCGGGAAGTGTAGATCAGAGGTTATTCATTACTGTATTTATAGCCATTTTTAAAATCCTGCCTTTCCACTCAAAAACCGTGCTCAACTAAAAGGAATAGGGAACACCTTTGGAAACACAATTATTAAAAGCAGCCCCGTGGACAAAATCATTACAGTACAGCAAGCACTCTGAGCAGCTTTAAAAGGCAGAGGCTGGAATCTTGTTAGTTAATGCAATAAGTTGCAACCTGAGTAGACCCATTGGCTCAATGGGAAAGTTAATTTTTTTGAATAGCAGTTCCCAGAATCCCTTACTCAGCAAGGCCAATGGCAGTGCTAGACAGGATTCTGGAAATGGTAGTGGAAAGAAGCAATTTTTCCAAGTTTTCCTCTCAGGATGACTAATTAAATGCACAATTCCTGCCCCCCCACAAAAAATCTTGTTGCTTAGCATAGCCAGTTTCAACTAGAGTAGGCCCATTGAATCAGTATAAATCACAAAGGACTTGACTTATTAGATCCCCACTGATGGGCCTATTCTAGTTGCTGCTTACTATGCTAAGCAGCGGGTGTTTATACGGAAAAGTTTGTGGCTGTGAGACAGAGGGCCAGAGGGATACCCCACTTGCTGGAGAGCTGTCCCTCCTCAACAGCAAAACTAAGGAAGAAATATTGACACCCAAGACGGAGGGCCTTCAGCACCAATAGGCCCTGCATAAGATTGGCTCTGCAAAGTAACAGAGGGACAAGAAACCCTCATAAAACAACTAGCGGAACAGCAACAATTGCTGATTACGCAATTTGCACAAACAAAGCTGACCACACCGGTATGGTTGGGGACAGCACAACAGAAAATGATGATATTGGGACAGTCACCCATAAAACTACAAAAAATGGGAGCACATGATGACCCAGCAGTGTTCCACAGCACGTTTGAATGATTAACTACAATGGCCAACAGAATACTGGGCACTGATCCTCACTCCATATTTAACGGGACTACCGCAAGAGATAGTGGACACGCTAGACCTGACAGAGGCAAAAGTCAAAATGGCGATTTTGAATACATTGAATCTGAACGAAGAAGCATACCGAAGGTGGTTCAGAGAACTGCGCTTACACCCAGGAATCCATCCAAGAACCCTGGCACAAAAGATGAGGGCCAATGCCACAAGGCAGGTGCCACCCAAAGGAAAAATGGCAGACCAAGTGTTAGAATTGTGATTATGGAACAACTTATTTCAACGCTAGGAGTGGGTCCCAGAAACTGGGTGATGAAAAACAAACTCGCCAAGCTAGAGGTTGCTATAACCTTGTTGGAAGACTATTTAGGAGTGGAACAGCCATGGTTTAATAGAAGAATGACGCAGTTAGAAAAACCCAGAGGCAAAGACAAGATGGCTGACTCAGCAGGGAGCGCGAATCTGAGAGGGCCGAACACCCAAGGATAAAAGAAAACCCAACCAGACCAGATAGAATTTGTCAACCCAATGGATAGCCGGATCCCAAGACCCATGATAATGGCAGAACCAAGAGACATGGAAATTGGGGTGATCCCCAGGTTGGGAAGAGAGATGTTATTAGGAAGAGACTGGCCAGGAGTGGAAGGACTGATGCAAACAATAGCCAAGGCACACAATGGGTAAGCTGAAAATTGTATATTAGAGGAAGAAATGCTAAACCTGTCTTGAGGTCAAATGAGGAATTGGCAACAAGATGACATGAGACTGGAAGAAATTTGGCCAAGGACAGTTCCGGAAGGAACTACATAAGAGGGAGAACTAAATTTTGAAATGCTGGACAGAGTGCTGTACTGCATAAGCAAAACAAATCTCGGGAAAGAAGCCCAGATGGTTCTACTTGAAAGACTTAAAGGATTGGTATTAGAATTGGCTGATGATCTGCTGTTAGCTGGACACTTGGCCGTGCAGAAAACTGGTGCGACAAAGGTTTTTCTGGCCACACATGGCCAAGGAAGTAGTGGACTATTGTCGGTCCTGTCATGAGTGCCAAATCACTTAGGCAAAGCCTCAACCGGGAGGAGAGTTAATACCTACGCCCCGAGTGGACCAGCCCTTTGATCACATTGCTTTAGATACTGTGGGACCGTTGGTGATGTCTGCGGGGACACAGATATATACTGGTAATAATTGGCTATGTGACAAGGTACCTGGAAGCGATACCCCTACGCGCCATCATGGCTAAGGTGTTAGCCAAGGATTTGTTAGGTGTGTTCTCTAGGATGGGGTTTCCTAAAGAAGTCTTCATCAACCAAGGGTCCAACTTTATGAGTTTTACCAGATGTGGGAATTGTTAGAGGTTAAACTGTTAAAAACGTCTATTTACCACACACAGGCAAATGGCTTGGTAGAAAGGTTTAATAAGACTCTAAAGGGGATGCTGAGAAAGTTAGTGCAGGATAAGCCACGACAATGGCATATGTTCCTGGCCCCACTGATATTTGCTGTGAGAGAAGCCCCTCAGTTGTCAACAGAGTTTTCTCCTTTTGAATTATATGGATGAAATCCAAGAGGGGTCCTTGACTTAGTTAGGGGGAAATGGGAAGATGGAGAAGACCTCTCCAGACCCTTGCTGCAACAGATATTGAAAATGAGAGAGCACCTGCAGGCAGCTTGGGAACTAGCCAAGGAAGTTCTGGGCAAGACTCAAGAGAACCAAAAAAGTAGATATGACAAGTGGGTAAAAACCCAGGAGTTTGAACTGGGTCAAAAGGTCCTGGTACTTTTGCCAACAGAATCCGCTAAGTTATTTGTTAAGTGGCAGGGACCTTATGAGGTTGTAAGAAAGGTTAGTGAGGTGGATTATGAAGTGAATATGACAGATATGAAAAAACAAGCTACAAGTATTGCATGTTAACCTATTAAAGCATTGAGTGAATAGGGAAGCTCTATTTGGAGATTGTGAAGAAAGAGTTAGGACCCGAGGTGGGAGACGTCAAAATGAAAGGGGATGCGCAGATAGTTGTTGATGAAAGAGTAGACCCCCAACAGATGGCTCATGTTCGACAGATCGAAAGGGAGTTCCCCGACTTTTTCACTAAGAAGCTGAGACACACCTAATTGGTAGAGCATAGTATTGCGACCAGACCAGGTGTGGTAGTGAGATCGGTGGGAAGGTCTTGGCCCCAGCAGTTGACCTCTGTACTAGAACAGGAGGTAAGAGAAATGCTGAGCCTTGGTGTAATAGAGCACGGTACAGTTCTGTATTGACTACTGCAAGGTCAATGCGGTGTCTAAAATTGACGTGTACCCCATGCCCAAAGTGGGGGACCTTTTAGATAGACTAGGGGGTGCTACGTACCTATCATCCCTAGATCTGGTCCCTTAAGGGACCAGAATAAAGAGAAAACTGCCTTTTCTACCCCAGGAGGCCTCTTCCAATTCACCTGATTTCCTTTTGGATTACATGGGGCAGCTCCAACTTTTCAACGCCTGATGGACAAGGTCTTACAACCAGTACAAGATTGCACTGCTGCTTACATAGATGATATCATCATACAGTGGTGCCCCGCATAGAGACGATAATCCGTTCCGAAAAAATCATTGCTATCTGGATTTGTCGCTATGCAGGAAAAAAAAACCCATAGGAACACATTAAAACATGTTTAATGTGTTCCTATGGGGGAAAGGGGACGTGGTGGCGCTGTGGGCTAAACCGCAGAAGCCTGTGCTGCAGGGTCAGAAGACCACGTGATGGAGTGAGCGCCCGTAGCTTTGTCCCAGCTCCCGCCAACCTAGCGGTTCGAAAGCATGCAAATGCAAGTAGATCAATAGGGACCACCTTGGTGGGAAGGTAACAGCGTTCCGTGTCTAAGTCGCACTGGTCATGTGACCACGGAAGATTGTCTTCGGACAAAACGCTGGCTCTATGGCTTGGAAACGGGGATGAGCACCGCCCCCTAGAGTCGAACACGACTGAACAGAAATTGTCAAGGGGAACCTTTACCTTTACCTATGGGGAAAAAACTCACCGCTATGTGGAAATCCTCCATCCGGCCGCCATTTTCGCTGCCCGGTAAGCGAGGAAAGGGCGCGAAAACACTGCGGGCGGTCATTTTGTTTACCCAGCGGCCATTTTGGAGCCACCAATCAGCTGTTTTAAAACATCGTTATGCGATAATTGGTAAGCGAAACGCTTACCGATCATCGCAAAGCAATGTTTACCCATTGAAAACATCATTATGTGATCGCTTTTGCGATCGCAAAAACCTCATCACTATGTGGATTTGCCGTTAAATGGTGTGCTCGTTAAGCGAGGCACCACTGTATATAGTTCTATGTGGGAGGAACATCTGGTACACTTACAAAGGGTCTTGAAAGAATTAAGAAGGGCAGGGCTTACAGCAAAACCCAGAAAATGTAGGATAGCTAGACCGAAGGTAGACTATTTAGGCTTCCTAGTGGGAGGGGGTGAGATACAACCCCCAAGAAGAGAAAGTCTTTAAAGTTACTCAGTGGTACCACCGAAGGTCCAAAAGGGAAGTACAGCAATTTTTGGGTTTGGTAGGGTACTACAGCCACAATTTTCTTCCATTGCAGCCCCCTTAACAGACCTTACCAAAAAGAGGGCTGGTAAATTAGTTCAGTGGGGCGAAGTCCAAGAAGGAGCCTTCCAAATGCTAAAGTCTATATTATGTGAATTATCCATAAGGTTTGCACCGGATTTCAACTATCCCTTTGTACTTTTCACTGATGCTTCTGAAAAGGGCTTAGGAGCCATCTTAGTGCAAATGCGTAATGGGGTGGAATATCCTGTCCTCTATCTGAGCCGAAAGTTAACCGTGAGAGAACAGAAATATGCTGTCATTGAAAGGAAGCATTGGCAATCCATTGGGCCACACATGCCTTATGGTATCATTTGTTAGGGGCACCTTTCACATTAATAACAGATCACGCCCCATTGCAGTGGCTGGCCTAGATGAAAGATACAAATCCTAAACTCACACACTCGTATCTTGCCTTCCAACCTTACACCTTCATGGTTCAGTATCAAAAGGGGAAGGAACATTCTAATGTAGACTATTTCTCCTGGCAGGATCCTTGGGTGAGAAGCAGTGAGGCATGGATGGCCCTCTTGAATGGGGGGGGGGTGTATGTGAGACAGAGGACGAGAGGGATACTCCACTCGCTGGAGAGCTGTCCCTCCTCCACAGCAAAACTAAGGAAGAAAACCCCACACCCACACCAGAGTCAACAGAGAAATCTCGGCAGGAGACAAAGTTAGAAGAATTGACAGAAGACATGCAGAGAGTAAAGATGGGGGAGGTTTAGGGAGAAAAGGCGGGAAAGGAAAGGAAAAAGAGGGTGGAGTTTGAGGCTGGAGCAGGGGAGGTAGATAGGAAAGAGGAGCAGTTACCACCTGGTTGGGAGTGGGTGTGGATGCAGGATCCATGGACTGGACTATGAGAAAGATTACGGGTTCCCCAAGAAGAGACGGATTATAGAAGATCTGAGATTCCACCCAGACCTCTTATTGGGGAGAGGCAGAGGTGAGAGAGTGGAGGAGAAGACTGAAAGAACGCGTAGAGAGAGGAAAGAGAGAAAAGTTAGAATGGAGAGTAAGGGAGATGAAGAGAAGGAGTTAAAGGGAGGATCCTGGGAGAGTGGAGACCCCGACAGAAGGATCCTGTGGGATGACAACGTGGATGAGGAGACTGTGCCCCTGTTGGATGGCCCGACGGGGCAAACCATAAGAGACTGGGTCCCCCCCCTGTTTTGCCAGGTCCGTGGAACAATAGTTTTGGAAACCTGTTCCTGTGTGAAGTTTGGAGACGCCTTCTGGCCCTGTTGGCAGATGGAGAGAAAACTCATAATCATGTTCAAGACACTTGTTTATTGTTAAATACACCAATAAATCTTCCAAGCAACAAAAAAACGACTGATTTCTTGGAGTCAAAGATGGAGCCAAAACCCGAACCCTCACAGTGGCATCTCTGATACTGGGGATCAGAGTCTCGCATTTCCATGACTGAAGAAATTTGCTACTTCCGTTTTTTCTTACTGAAAGCATCAGTTTTTTTGGGGGGGGGGGGGAATTACATACATGGGTGAACTGAGGCAGACGAAGGAGTGTTCTGTTTCAAAATTTTCCTTCCTTC